>NC_041393.1:305674493-305692331 GCF_002162155.2 Triticum dicoccoides | reverse complement strand
AACTCTGCGGGGGCGGCGGCGGCGGCTGGCGGCGGCGGCGGTTGGCGCGCGGATCAAGGGCGGTGGCGTCTAGGGTTTCGGGTGGGCTTGGGGTGGCCTCCCGGCGCTTATAAAGGCCGACCGGGCCAAGTGTCCTAGTCGGACACGGCCCGGTTAGGTCGGTTCGCATTTTTTTAAGAACATTTCGCGCAGAAAAACAAATAAAAGAAATACTAAATGGACTCCAAAAATCCCGAAATAAAATTTTCCCGTCCTCTAAAATCGAACCGGACAAGATAAACATTTATTTGGGGCCTAAATGCAATTTTGATAAACGCGCATTTTCCTAATTCAAATAAAATAGCGATAAAATTCCGAAATAAAATCTTATTTTATTTTAATGTTAAATCCTCAATGTTTATTATTTTGGAAAGTCATTTTATTTCCTCTCTCATATTTTTATAGTAGAAATAATTGAAGATAAAATAATTAAAATCAAATGATCCTATTTTCAAAATTTGAGAAAACTCAAATATGAAAAATAAGGAAATCCCCAACTCTCTCCATGGGTCCTTGAGTTGTGTAGAATTTCTAGGATCGAGCCAAAATGCAATAAAATATGATATGCAATGATGATCTAATGTATAACATTCCAAATTGAAAATTTGGGATGTTACAAACCTACCCCCCTTAAGATGAATCTCGTCCTCGAGATTCGGTTTGGCTAGAAAATAGGTGAGGGTGGTCCTTCCGTAGATCTTCCTCTCGCTCCCAGGTGGCTTCATCTTCGGTATGGTGGCTACACTGAACTTTGCAAAACTTGATAACCTTGCTGCGGTGACTCGGCTGGCATATTCGAGAATCTTGACTGGTTTCTCCTCATAGGTCAAATCACTATCCAACTGAATCACTTCCAGTGGCACGGTGTCTCTCAGCGGTATATCAACCATCTCTGTGTGGCACTTCTTCAACTGGGAAACATGGAACACATCGTGAACTCCTGACAATCCTTCGGGCAATTCCAACTTGTAAGCAACTTCTCCCATATGCTCCAGAACTTTGTATGGTCCTACAAAACGTGGCGCTAACTTTCCCTTAACTCCAAAGTGCTTAACTCCTCGAAGTGGAGATACACGAAGATAAACTCTGTCTACGACTTCGTAAACTGTCTCCTTGCGTTTAGAATATGTGTAGCTCTTCTGCCTGGACTAGGCTACCTTGATCCTATCGCGAATCAACTTCACCTTCTACTCAAATTCTTTAATCAAATCTGGTCCAAATAACTGGCGGTCTCCAACTTCATCCCACAACAACGGGGTCCTGCACCTCCTTCCGTACAGAGCTTCGAAAGGGGCCATCTTCAAACTGGATTGATAACTATTGTTGTAAGAGAACTCCACATATGGCAAATTTTCATCCCAACTAGATCCATAATCTAGCGCACAAGCTCTCAGCATGTCCTCCAGAATCTAATTGACTCACTCGGTCTGTCCATCTGTCTGCGGATGAAAGGTTGTACTGAACTCTAGCCTGGTACCCAAGGTTTCGTGCAACTAATTCTAGAACTTTGAGGTAAACTAGGTTCCTCTATCCGATACAATGCTCCTCGGAACTCCATGCAAACATACGATCCTGGTCATGTATATCTTTGCCAACTTAGCACTGGTGTAAGTGGTCTTCACTGGGATGAAATGAGCTACCTTCGTCAAACGATCGACTACAACCCATATCGAGTCATAGCCTAAACGATTCCTGGGCAATCCCGTGATAAAATCCATGCCTAGCTTATCCCACTTATATTCGGGTATCGGCAATGGTTGTAGCAATCCTGCTGGCTTCTGATGCTCTTCTTTCACTCGCTAACATACATCACATATTGCTACATACTCCGCAATATCCTTCTTCATTCAGGTCCACCAGAAAGTGTCCTTCATATCCAAATACATCTTGGTATTTCCTGGGTGGATCGAATACGGCGAATCATGGGCCTCTTGCAGAATCAACTTCCTGATCTCCGGGTCATTAGGCACATAGACGCGGTCCTCAAACCATAAGGTAGCGTGCTCATCCTCACGAAAACCTTTAGCTTTTCCTTTGCTCATCTTCTACTTTATCTCGGCAATCTCCTTGTCAGTCTTCTAAGCTCTCTGATCTTATCCATCAAAGTAGACTGAATCTTCAATGCTGCTACATAGCCTCTCAGAACTATCTCCAAACATAGCTCGCGAATATCCTCATCTAACTCCTTCGGTAACTCTCCGGTCATGAGTGTGTTGACATGGCTCTTGCGGCTCAACGCATCGGCTACTACATTAGCCTTTCTGGGGTGATAATGCAATCTCATATCATAATCCTTGATGAGCTCCAACCATTTCCTTTGCCTGATATTCAACTCCTTCTGCGTGAAGATGTACTTCAAACTCTTGTGATCCGTGTACACCTCAGAATGGTTTCTAATGAGAAAATGTCTCCATGTTTTCAATGCATGCACTACGGTTGCTAATTCCAAATCATGTGTAGCATAATTCAACTCATGGGGTTTAAGTTGTCATGAGGCATACGAAACAACTTTTCTCTCCTGCATAAGAAATTCTCCAAGTCCTCGACGAGAAGCGTTGCAATATACTTCATAATCCTTGCGCTGATCAGGCAGAATCAACACTGTTTCTTCAACTCCTTGAAACTGGCCTCACATTCCTCAGTCCATTTAAACTTGGTGTCCTTCTTTAACAACTCCATCATGGGCTTCGCAATCTTTGAGAAATTTTCGATGAACCTCCGGTAGTATCCTACGAGTCCAAGAAGACTCCGGATCTCTCCAACTGTTGTTGGGGCTTCCCAGTTTGTCATAGTGACAACTTTGGTGGGGTCTACTGCTATTCCTTCTCCGGATATAACATGTCCGAGGAATCAAACTTCCTTCAACCAAAACTCACATTTGCTGAGCTTGGCGTATAACTGATGTTCTCTAAGCTTCCCAAGTACCAAACGCAAATGCTCCTTATGATCCTCTTCATTCTTTGAGTAGACCAAAATATCATCAATGAACACCACAACAAACTTATCCAGAAACTCCATAAACACCTTGTTCATCATGTTCATGAAATAGGCAGGTGCATTTGTCAGATCAAATGACATAACAGTATACTCATACAGCCCGTACCTGGTGGTAAAAGCCGTCTTAGGTATATCCTGCTCTCGAATCTTCAACTGGTGGTATCTTGATCGCAGATCGATCTTGGAAAATACCTTAGCTCCTTGCAACTGGTCAAACAAGTCATTGATCATCGAGAGCGGGTACTTGTTCTTGATTGTCACTTCATTCAATCGTCGATAATCAACAACCATCCTCAGTGATCCATACTTCTTCTCCACTAGAAGCACTAGCGATCCCCAAGGTGACGAACTTGGGTGAATATAGCCTTTATCCAGTAACTCTTTAATCTGCTTCTTAATTTCCTCCAAATCTTTTGCGGGCATCCTCTACGGTCTCTTTGATATTGGCCCTGTGCCTCGCAAAAGCTCAATCAAAAACTCAATGTCTCTATCCGGTGGCATGCCTAGCAACTCCTCTGGAAATACGTCAGGAAAATCCTTCACCACTAGTACTTCCTCCTGTACAACTCCTGATAAGGAATTTACTTGAGTCCTCTTCGGCACATGCCGGGATACATACTTGATCCTTCTTCCTTCTGGTGTGGTAAGCAAAATCGACTTACTGGCGCATTCAATGTTCCCTCCATACTTCGATAACCAATCCATGCCTAATATCACATCCAGTCCTTGCGATTCCAATACTATTAGGTCTGAGGGAAACACATAGTTACCAATCCTTAATGGTAACCGATCACACCATATACTAGCCATATACTCTGCTCCTGGCGAGGTTACTAACATGGGTGACCTAAGGGCTTGGGTTGGCAGTTTATACTTATCCACAAATCCCCTTGAAATGTATGAATGCGATGCACCAGTATCAAAAAGAACGATTACAGTAAATGACTTAACCAAAAACTTACCTATTACTGCATCTGGTTGGGCTTCAACCTCCCCCACGCTAACGTGGTTCACCTGTCCTTTGCTGAAAGGGTTGGGCTTCTTCCCAGAGCTTCCATTGCCATTTCCATTCTTCGCTTGAGGACATTCAGTGGCATAATGTCCAGTCTTCTGGCATTTGTAATAGATAATGTGGCTCAGATCCCTCTTGGCTGGTGTTGAAGGGTTGTGTCGTTCTGTCCGTTGCTTCCTCCATTCCCATTACCATTTTTGGGGCCACTATGGTTGTGCGAACTTCCTCCTCCATGGGTATGCTGAAAATGTCCTCCCGAGTTCGGGGTAAAACGAGGCTTCTGCTGAGCTCCAGAATTGTAGTTACCTAGTCCATACTTCCTCTTGCGGTTGTCAATCCGCTGCTGCTTCACTTCAATCATGAGAGCTCGGTCTACCAACTCCTGGTAGTTGTTGAAGGTTGCTACCATCAATTGCATGCTCATCTCATCATTCAGTCCTTCCAGAAACTTCTCCTTCTTAGCTACATCCGTAGCAACGTCATCTGGGGCATAACGTGCTAGTTTACTAAAGTCATCCACATACTGAGCAACAGTACGTCCTCCTTGGCGCAAGTTGCGAAACTCACGCTTCTTCATGGCCATTGCTCCTGCTGACACATGGGCAGTATGGAAAGCCTGCTAATACTGATCCCATGTGACGGTGTCGATAGGATAAGTGGCTGTGAAATTCTCCCACCATGTTGTTGAGGGTCCATCAAGCTGATGTGCGGCAAAACGCACCTTCTCCGCATATGTGCATCCTGCAGTGGTCAACTCCCTTCCCATCTTGCGAAGCCAATCATCTGCAACTATCGGCTCGGTGCTACTGGAGAACACCGACGGATTCAGCCTTAAGAAATGGGCTAAGTGATCAACATGTGGTGGCGGTTGTTGTTGTTGTTGTTGTTGTTGTTGTTGTTGTTGTTGTTGTTGTTGTTGTTGTTGTTGTTGTTGTTGTTGTTGTTGTTGTTGTTGTTGTTGTTGTTGTTGTTGTTGTTCCCCTGATTCTGATTCTGGACTAGCATCTGCATCAATGCATTCTGCTGCTGGATCAACTGAGTGAGCTCCGGTGGGAAAGCAAATCCATTGTCACGTCCCGGAGGCATCTAAGGGTTTAGAAAAGATGAGAATATAGAATAGAATGAGTTCTATAGAGAAAAACACTACCCATATGCACATGAGACAGTTGCAAACAATATCACTCCAATCAATTCAAACAAGGGCATACAACGGTCTAACTATCGTTACAAAAGTTCTCGGACTATACTATATACATGGGGGAATACTACTACTGTTATGGTGGTCGACTAGAAAAATTGATCGGTCGAAGACTCCATGATATCTGCTCCAGCTTCATCAACAAAGTCATCATCGCTATCGTCTGGGTCCGAGTCGGTGTCGTCGATGATGATGGGCAAGTGCAATCATCGTCTTCTCCTCCAGTCGCGGGGAATCCCATAAATACTTTTAGCTTCTTCTTCAGATCATCATTCTTCTCCACGAGTGTCGTCATTTCCTCCTCATATCCATCGCGTGTAGACTTAAGTTCTTCCTCCATCTCCGTGATCTTGGTCATAGCCTTCTTCAGATCTATCATGCCTGCGCACATCTAGTTCTCCTAGCGACGAATGTGCTGGTTTAGCTCCTGGATAAAAACTGCAATTGATCTATCCTTCCTGGTGCTGATCATCTCCCATTGCTCATCTCGGCGCCCACAAATCTGGTAGATAGTATCCTTGAGATCCTCGTGGTAAACTTCTCCAATGCGTCCCATGGTGATGTGGGCTGCCATGCTCTTTCCTAGACTCCAGGTTGGTGCATCAAAGGAAAACTCTATGGGCTCAGTGACTGGCATGAACGTTCTTCCTGGAACTTGAACTTGAATCATCCAACGCTCTTCTTCGGGTAAAGTGGCGATGTAGGTCCCGGTGAAGCTTAGCACTTCGATGTTCAGGTATCTAGTAACTTCCTTCAAGTGGCGTCCAAATGGTGTATCTTCATCCGGTTGCGTGAACTTGTTCCTTGCATCTGCCATCCTAAAAGAGTAGAAAAGATGAGGAGTCAGAAATGAGAAGAGAGAGTAGTGATCTAGGGCTTAAGCTTAGTGGTCGTGTCCTATAGTCAGCGTGTGCTCTGATACCATCTTGTAGCGACCAAACCTCAAACAGTCTGATCTCTATGCATCAGTGTCATCCCTGGATCGGTAATGCTGACACGCACAATACTTGAAGGATTTATAACAGAGTAGCAATCACACACTTATTTCATCGAATGTCTCAAAAGAGAACTTATTACAATAAATATGGCTTAAGGCCATCTAATAACGATAATAGTGGAAGGCTTGGAAGATAAGCGAGTCCATCAACTCCAATGGCATCACTGAGTATAAGAGCATGACCTAAGGCACCTTACTCGTCGTCTGAAAAGTCTGTAACATGAACGTTGCAGCCCGAAAATGGGTCACCATATGGAATATGCTGGCAGTGTAACACATAGAGAGTAATGAACAGAATAATGCTATCACTACATGCATATATGGCTGGTGGAAAGCTCTATGGTTATAGTTTTGCATAAATCCAATTTTTCCCTAATGCAAAGGAATAAATTTTATTTAACTATCATGGTGGTTGTTAAACATTAAGAAGGGTACTGCAACTCAATCCCAATTTAGCATCATCATTAACCCAACAAAATTAAATTAAGTAACATGATGAGATTCACATGATAATCCAGATACTAGATACTAAAAACGTCCATAACCGGGGACACGACTAACCATGATTAGGTTATACACACTGCAGAGGTTTGCGCACTTTTCCCCGCAAGACTCGATCTCCTCTGCTTGTTTTCTTGCACCACATGATGTTTGAGAAACGGATGACCGAGACACAGTCTTTCGGAAGAATTAACTCTCTACTCCAGGTAGACAGTACCAACCTACATCCCCTACATCTGCAAGTCTACCTATTCAAGAGCTCACGCAGCTTAATCAACTATGCTACAACTAGTTTCCGGCTGCGCACAGAAGTTTCTAGCATGAATAATCTCATGATCCCTTTGAGCCTGGGTGGCAGTGCATAGGAGAATCACAGGGTACCCTGGGATTTCCAAAAATACAGACAACACTGGGTTCCCCATGTGCCTCAATCCACCCAGATGTGATTTTAAGTTGCCACCTTAAATAAACCATTAATTAACAATCTCACATCTATCATGGATACACTCACCCAATCCACGTCTACTAGCATAGCATGGCAATATAAGCAAACATAGAAGTAACTACCAAAGGTTTGATAATATAATAGGTAATAGGTACTACCTCATCTACTTCCCAAAACCCACATATTAATCAGATCCTAATCATGCAATTGTTTGAGGATTGATCTAATGCAATAAAACTGGGTAGTAAAGAGGTATGATGAAAGTGTTACTTGCCTTGCTGATGATCCGTGAAACCTAGAGATTCGAAGTAGCAAGCGGCGCACTCCGGGTACTCTATCACAAACAAACAAGCATACAATAAGTACTCATCTAATGCATAGGTAAAACTCCAATAAGAGATCTAACCAGAAAGTTCAACTTCAGAACTCCGGTTTGCAAAAAGAATCAAATCAAACGAAGCAACGAAAGTCAAACGGCGAAAGAAACAAGCTTTGTTTAGTAATCTGGACCTAAGTCAAATTTTACAATAGAAAAAACTTGTTTGAGTTTGTTAAACATAAAGAGGGTTTCGAGCCGAAACACTAGGCGCTGGAATCGCCTCATTCTGATAAACGAGCGAAAAGTTATACTAGAACGAAAATCGGATCAGAAATCGCGATCTGGAATAATTGCAGAAAATCCAAGAAAAAGAAAAATGGACGAACATGCTAATGAACGAACGTTCACTGTCTACAGCTAAAAGACATAAACCGTTCGTTAAAACGAATGAAAGAACGGGCTTCGCTAAATAAACTAAACCAGAAAAAAAAATTTAAAACTGATCTAATAAAAAACGGATCTAGGTTTTTTTTTAAAAAACCAATCGGTTTTTCTCGCGAAAACTGAGGCAGCAGCAGCTACCTCCAGCGACGGCGGATTCCGGTAAGGGCGGCGGCGGTCGGCGGTGAGACGGTCGGCGGTGGGGCGGTCGGCGACGACGGTCGGCGGCGGCGGCAGGGCGGTCGGCGACGAGGGGTGGCGGCGGCTGCAAACTCCGTGGCGGCGGCGGCTGGCGGCGGCGGCGAACTCCGTGGCGGCGGCGGCTGGCGGCGGCGGTGGCGGCTAGCACACGGATCGAGGGCAGCGGCTGCTCGGGTTTCGGGTGGGCTCGAGGTGGCCTCCCGACGCTTATAAAGGCCGGCCGGGCCAAGTGTCCTAGTCGGACACTGCCCGGTTAGGTCGGTTCACATTTTTTTAAAATAATTTTGCACAGAAAAACAAATAAAAGAAATACTAAACTGACTCCAAAAATCCCAAAATAAAATTTCCCCGTCCTCTAAAATCGAGCCGGACAAGATGAACATTTATTTGGGGCCTAAATGCAATTTTGATAAACGCACATTTTCCTAATTCAAATAAAATAGCGATAAAATTCCAAAATAAAATCTTAGTTCATTTTAATATTAAATCCTCAATATTTCTTATTTTGGGAAAGTCATTTTATTCACTCTCTCATATTTTTATAGTAGAAATAATTGAAGATAAAATTATTAAAATCAAATGATCCTATTTTCTAATTTTGAGAAAACTCAAATATGAAAATAAATCCCCAACTCTCTCCGTGGGTCCTTGAGTTGCGTAGAATTTCTAGGATCGAGCCAAAATGCAATAAAATATGATATGCAATGATGATCTAATGTATAACATTCCAAATTGAAAATTTGGGATGTTACATGATCATCTCCCATTGCTCATCTGGGCGCCCACAAATCTGGTAAATAGTATCCTTGAGGTCCTTTTAGTAAACTTCTCCAATGCGTCCCATGATGATGTGGGCTGCCATGCTCTTTCCTAGACTCCAGGTTAGTGCATCGAAGGAAAACTCTATGGGCTCCGTGACGGGCATGAAGGTCCTTCCTGGAACTTGAACTTGAATCATCCAACGCTCTTCTTCGGGTAAAGTGGCGATGTAGGTCCCGGTGAAACTTGGTACTCCAATGTTTAGATATCTAGTGACTTCCTTCAAGTGGCATCCAAAGGGTGTATCTTCATCCGGTTGCGTGAACTTGTTCCTTGCATCCGCCATCCTAAAAGAGTAGAAAAGATGAGGAGTCAGAAATGAGAAGAGAGTAGTGATCTAGGGCTTTAGCTTAGTGGTCGTGTCCTACAGTCAGTGTGTGCTCTAATACCATCTTGTAGCGACCAGGCCTCAAACAGTCTGATCTTTGTGCATCAGTGTCGTCCCTGGATCAGTAATACTGACATGCACAGTACTTGAAGGATTTACAAAAGAGTAGCAATCACACACTTATTACATCGAATGTCTCAAAAGAGAACTTATTACAATAAATATGGCTTAAGGCCATCTAATAACGATAACAGCGGAAGACTTGGAAGAATAGTGAGCCCATCAACTCCAATGACATCACTGAGTATAAGACCACGACCTAAGGCACCTTACTCGTCGTCTGAAAAGTCTGTAACATGAACGTTGCAGCCCAAAAACGGGTCAGCACATGGAATATGTTGACAATGTAACACATAGAGAGTAATGAAAAGAATAATGCTATTCTACATGCATATATGGTTGGTGGAAAGATCTATGGTTACAGTTTTGCATAAAGCCAATTTTTCCCTACAACAAAGGAATGACTTTTATTTAACTATCATGGTGGTTGTTAAACATTGAGAAGGTTCGCCCAACTCAATCCCAATTAAGCTTCATCATTAAACCCAACAAAATTAATTAAAGTATCTTGATGAGATTCACATGATAATCCAAGTACTAGATACTCAAAACGTCCATAACCGGGGACACGGCTAACCATTATTAGTTTATACACTCTGTAGAGGTTTGCGCACTTTTCCCCGCAAGACTCGATCTCCTCCGTTGGGATTCTCGCACTACATGGCGTTTGAGAAATGGATGACCGAGACATAGCCTTTCAGAAGCGTTTGCACCTTATGATGGGTAGACAATTACACCTACTTTCCCCTACATCTGCTAGTCTACCACTGTAAGAGTTCACACGACTTACTCAACTATGCTAGAGCCCATAGTAGGTTGCGGCTGCACACGGCAGTGTCTAGCATGAATAATCTCATGATCCCTTTGAGCCTGGGTGGCGGTCCATAAAGAAAAACAGGCAATCACTGGGATCCCGGGTGCCTCAATCCACCCAGATGTGTATTAAAGTTGCCACTTAAATAAACCGTTAAATTAACAATCTCACATTTGTCATGGATACACTCACCCAACCCACATCTACTAGCATAGCATAGCAATATAAGCAAATGTAGAAGTAACTCCCAGAGGTTTGGTAATAAACAAGTAATAGGTTCTACCTCATCTACTCTCCCAAAACCCACATGTTAAGCAGATCATAATCATGCAATTTATTGAGGATTGATCTAATGCAATAAAACTGGATAGTAAAGAGGTATGATCAAAGTGTTACTTGCCTTGTTGATGATCCGTGAAACCTAGGGATTCAAAGTAGCAAGTGGTGCACTCCGGGTACTCTATCGCAAACAAACAAGCATACAATAAGCACTCATCTAATGCACAGGTAAAACTCAAATAAGGGATCTAACCATAAAGTTCAACTTTAAGAACTCCTGTTTGCAAAAAGAATCAAATCAAACGAAGCAACAAAAAACAAACGGCGAAAGAAACAAGCTTCATTTACTAATCTGGACCTAAATCAAATTTTACAGTAAAAAAAACTTGTTTGACTTGATTAAACGGAAAGAGGGTTTCGAGACAAAACTCCCGGCGCTTGAATTGCCTGATTCCGATAAACGAGCGAAAAATTATACTAGAAGGAAAATCACATCAGAAATCGCGATCAGAAATCGCGATCAGAAATACACAGAAAATCCGAGAAAAAGAAAACGGACGAATAGGCTAACGATTGAATGTTCGCTGTCTGCGGCTAAACGACGAAAACCGTTCATTAACAAGAATGTACGGATGAACGTCCGTTAAATAACTAAACCGAGAAAAACCAACGAACCGATCTAAAAAAACGGATCCATGTTTTTTTAAATGAATGGTTTTATTAAAAAAACGGGGGCGGCGGTGGCGGCTACCTCGTCGGGTCCGGCGGGGCTCGGGGCTCCGGCGGGGCGGGGAGGCATCGGCGGAGGTGGCGGAGGGTGGCGCGCGGTCGAGCGGCAGTGACGACGGGCGTCGGCGGCGGCAGCGAGGCAACGGCGTTGGCGGGGCGGGACGGGGTGTGGCGGCGGGGCTGACGTGGTATTTAAGGAGGGGGGTATCCGACTTGGGGAAGGGGCACCCCCGGCCGGCGGCGGCGGCGCTGACCCGGACTCCGGCGGGAGTCAGGCTCGGCCACGCTCGGGCGATGCGGCGCGGGTAGGTGGGCCGGCTGGGCCTTCGGCCCAGTTCGGTCCGCGGGGAAAGATTTTTTTTAAAATAAATTCCCCGAAACTAAAATAAATCCTAGAAAATAAAATAAAACTCTAAAAATGTCAATACAATTTTTCAGCGTGTAAATAAAATATTTAGAACGAGATGAACATTTTCTTGGCCCCAAAATGCAATTTTGAAAAACGTGCACTTTTTCCTAAATTCAAATAAAATAGCGATAAACTCCAAAATAAAATCTTATCTGATTTTATTATTAAATCCTCAATATTTCTTTATTTTGGGAAAGTCTTTTTATTCCCTCTCTTATATTTTTGTATAAGAAATATTCGGAGATAAAATAATTAAAATCAAATGATCCTTTTTTTTAAATTTGAGGAAACTCAAATATGAAAATAACGAAATCTCCAACTCTCTCCGTGGGTCCTTGAGTTGCGTGAAATTTCTAGGATCAAGCCAAAATGCAAATAAAATATGACATGCAATGATGGTTTATTGTATAACATTCCAAATTGAAATTTGGGATGTTACAGCTGCAACAACTTGGCTAGCATGGAGATGGTGGAGAAGCTATCTCTCACCACAAGACCACATCCACATCCTTACTACATCCAATGGTTCAACAATAGAGGCAAGGTTAAGGTAACACGTACTCTTCGTGTGCATTTTAATATCTCTACATATGCTGATTATGTTGATTGTCATGTGGTACCTATGCAAGCATGTTCCTTATTACTGGGTCGACCATGGCAATTTGATAAAAATTCTGTACACCGTGGTAGAAACAATCAGCATACTCTTGTTCATAAGGATAAAAATATTACTTTGCTTCCTATGACTCCTGATTCCATTTTGAAAGATGATATTAATAGAGCTAATAAAGCAAAACAGGAGAAAAATAAGAGTGAAAATCAGATTGTGGCAAAAGAATTTGAGCAACAAATGCAGCCTAATAGTAAACCATCTAGTGTTGCTTCTGAAATTAAATTGAAAAGTGCATGTTTACTTGCCACCAAATCTAATATTGATGAGCTAGATTTCAGCAAATTTGTTTGCTATGATTTTGTGTGCAAAGAGGCATTATTTTCATTTGAGGACGTGCCTTCCTCTTTGCCTCCCACTGTCACTAACACTTTGCAGGAGTTCGCTAATGTCTTTCCACAAGATGTGCCACCGGGATTACCGCCTATTCGAGGGACTGAGCATCAGATTGACTTAATTCCCGGTGCTTCACTGCCAAACCGTGCGCCATACTGTACCAATAAGGAGATTATGCGTCAAGTACAGGAGCTTCTCGGTAAAGGTTATATACGCGAATCCCTTAGTCCTTGTGTTGTTCCTATTATTCTAGTGCTGAAAAAGGATGGTACATCGCGTATGTGTGTTGATTGTAGAGGCATTAATAATATTACTATTCGTTATCATCATCCTATTCCTAGGCTAGATGATATGCTTGATGAATTGAGTGGCTCTACAATATTCTCCAAAGTTGATTTGCATAGTGGATACCATCAAATTTGTATGAAATTGGGAGATGAATGGAAAACAGCATTTAAAACTAAGTTTGGATTATATGAGTGGTTAGTCATGCCTTTTGGGTTAGCTAATGCACCTAGTACTTTCATGAGATTAATGAACAAAATTTTACGTGCTTTCATTGGACGATTTGTGGTAGTTTACGTTGATGACATATTGATTTATAGCAGATCTTTGGAAGAACATTTGGATCATTTACATGATGTTTTTATTGCTCTATGTGATGCATGTTTGTTTGGTAACCTTGGGTAGTGCACCTTTTGCACCGACCGAGTATCTTTTCTTGGCTATGTTGTTACTCCACAGGGAATTGAAATTGATAAAGCCAAGATTGAAGCTATTAAGAGTTGGCTGCAGCCCAAAATGGTCACACAAGTGAGTTTTCTTGGCCTCGCTAGATTCTATAGGCGTTTTGTGAGAGATTTCAGCCCCATTGATGCACCTCTCAATGAGCTTACAAAGAAAGATGTGCCTTTTCTTTGGGGTACCCCACAGGAAGAAGCTTTCATGGTATTGAAAGATAAGTAGACACATGCTCCTTTACTCCAACTTCCTGATTTTAATAAGACTTTTGAGCTTGAATGTGATGCTAGTGGAATTGGATTAGGAGGTGTGTTATTACAAGATGGCAAACCTGTTGCATACTTTTTTTGAAAAATTGAGTGGGCCTAGTCTGAATTATTCTACTAATGATAAAGACTTATATGCTCTTGTTCGGACATTAGAAACATGGCAACATTATTTATGGCCCAAAGAATTTGTTATACACTCTGATCATGAATCTTTGAAACATATTAAAAGTCAAGCTAAACTGAATCATAGACATGCTAAATGGGTTGAATTCATTGAGACTTTCCCTTATGTCATTAAACACAAGAAGGGAAAAGAAAATATTATTGCTGATGCATTGTCTCGTCGCTATACTATGCTTTCACAACTTGACTTCAAAATATTTGGTTTGGAGACCATCAAAGACCAATATGTGCATGATGCTGATTTTAAAGATGTAATGCAGAATTGTAAAGAAGGAAGAATGTGGAACAAGTTCGTCGTTAATGATGGATTTGTGTTCCGTGCTAACAAGCTATGCATTCCAGCTAGCTCCGTTCGTCTTTTGTTGTTGCAGGAGGCGCATGGAGGAGGATTAATGGGACACTTTGGCGTGAAGAAGATGGAGGACGTGGTTGCTACACATTTCGTTTGGCCAAAGATGAGACGGCATGTTGAGCGTTTTATTGCTCACTACACTACATGTCAAAAAGCTAAGTCACGACTCAATCCTCATGGTTTATATATGCCTTTGCCTGTACCTAGTGTTCCTTGGGAGGATATATCTATGGACTTTGTTTTAGGTTTACATTGAACAAAGAAGGGGAGGGATAGCACATGTTTTGTCGTGGATAGATTCTCGAAAATGGCACACTTTATACCATGTCATAAAAGCGATGATGCTGTTAATGTTGCTGATTTGTTCTTCCATGAAATTATTCGCTTGCATGGTGTGCCAAATATTATTGTTTCAGATCATGATACTAAATTTCTTAGCCCCTTTTGGAGATGTTTATGGGCTAAGTTGGGGACTAAACTGCTTTTTAGTACTACTTGTCACCCCCAAACTGATGGACAAACTGAAGTAGTCAATAGAACATTGTGTACTATGCTTAGGTCTGTTTTAAAGAATAATAAGAAAATGTGGGAGGAATGCTTGCCTCATATTGAATTTGCTTATAATCGTTCATTGCATTCTACTACTAAGATGTGCCCTTTTGAAGTTGTGTATGGTTTCCTACCTCGTGCACCTATTGATTTGTTGCCTCTTCCATCTTCGGAGAAGGTTAATTTTGATGCTAAACAACGTGTTGAATTGATTTTAAAAATGCATGAGTTAAGTCAGGAAAACATTGAGCATATGAATACTAAATATAAACTTGCTGGAGATAAGGGTAGAAAACATGTCGTGTTTGCACCTGGAGATCTTGTTTGGTTACATTTGCGTAAGGATAGATTTCCTGATTTGTTCAAATCAAAACTAATGCCATGTGCTGATGGTCCCTTTAAGCTGTTAGAGAAAATAAATGATAATGCATATAAACTTGAGCTGCCTACAGATTTTGGGGTTAGTGCCACTTTTAACATTGCAGATTTGAAGCCTTATTTGGGTGAGGAAGATGAACTTCCGTCGAGGACGACTTCATTTCAAGAAGGGAAGGATGATGAGGACATCAATACCATTGTTACACCCACAGCCCCTGCTGATATACATACTGGACCGATTACTAGAGCTCGCGCACGCCAACTAAATTACCAGGTACTTTTGTTTCTTCGTAATGATTCTAATGTTCATGAGAATATGATGCTGCCTAAAGATACATTTGTTTTGCTTACAAATGAAGGGCCTAACTTGGTGAATATTAACATTGGCGCAAGAACAAGTATGGAGATGATGGCATGCGCAAGGGGAACAAGAACGGAGTTACAAGTGATGATTTCAGGGATTTGAAGCCACCATAACGAGTGCATGAAGCCTTGGACGAAATATACAAGATGCCACTTCATATATTTCGTCCAGAGGCTATTCTAGGTGCTGCGTCACCTTTTTAATGGGCTAGGCCCATGTAATTTCGAAATACATAAGTATAGGCTATTTTTAGAGTCGTATGTGTGGGGAAACAAGAGATAGGGTTGGTTTCGGACCCCTCCACCAAGGGCCACGAAATCCCCCCCCTCTTCCTCCATATATACAACCCTTAGGGAACCGTTTAGACTTTGGGTTTTGTTTAGATTAAATGTTCGCCATAGCTGCAACTTCGCGTACTTCGTTTGTGTTCAACGACCAGACAAAGGCATCACAGAACCCCACCTTCATTAATAAATCTTTTGTCTGTTATTCGCAATATCCAGATTGCAATCTTAGTTTCTTGCTTGTTCTTCATTTGCAGGAAATAGACCTTCGTGGTCAGGTTGATCGTGCTCCGGCATGGTCAATAGCCTCTCGGAGTTGGTTTAGCGATTGCTAAGGCGCGACATCCTCGCACGTTCATAGTCGGATCGTGAAAGTCGACTTCCACCAAAACGATAGCCACCATCTCATCAAAATACGGGAAACCTTTACCTCTATCAAAAACTCATTGTCATTTCCTTCTGCTCCTCATTGGGTTCGACACTCTTACTTATCGAAAGGACTATGATAGATCCCCTATACTTGTGGGTCATCACTCATCGGGGAAGATGTCATTGAATTCCTGCAAGATATTAGACAACACTAAAGCTAGAGAGTGAGAGGTGTTAGCCCTTGGAGCTTCATCTTTGCACAGTAGGACATAGTGGGTGACGCTCGAGGGGTTCTCACACACTTCTCTCATGTCTCTTTTGGTAGATAAAAGCACTAGGTTTTTCTCGTCGCTCATAGTGGAGGCACTCAATTTTGGCTTGTGGCGCTCACTCTCTTTTTGGTAGTTCACTCTCTCACTATTCTCTCCATGATGAGTGGTTGCTTGTTTGTCGGCCATCACTTGGCTTGGTGACATAGGTCATAGCACGTACTCCTTCCCCTTCATCTTGGAGGTATAGTAATTTGTTCTTCCATTGTGGATGATGCCGCGATCGAATTCCCAAGGCTTCCAAGTAGGAGATGGCAAACAGACATGGGAACCACATCACACTCCAAGGTGTCTTATATGTCTGATGTTGAAGGAGACTTGAATGGTGTGCCGGAGTTGCTAAGCCATTGGACCTTATAGGTACGAGGATGCTTCATCTTGACCAAACACAGCTCTTCACTTGCCAAATTGTGGCAACTTCCTCCATCGATGATGACCTTCACAGAACGTTCATTGATGCCCGCTTTGTGTGGAAGATTAGGCAATGTTGGTCTTCCTCTTGTTGGTGTTGATGGGTCGAGACCTTGTAAACAAGGAGAGCGGGGCTCAAATCATTGTCAAAAAAGACTTGGTCATCTTCATCTTCATTCACTTGACGGTGCATAGCCACATGCTCAAGGGCTTCCATTTCTTCTTCATTGATGGTGTCATAGGTACCATCATCATTGGCGATCATGGTTCGCCGGGTTGGACATTGGTATGTCTTGTGGCCTCGGCCTTGGCAAGTAAAGCATTTGATGGAACTTGTCTTGTCGGGATCATTGGCTGGATTAGATGATGATGCAGCTCGTGGCTGGAAGTTGCTTCTGGTAGGAGGATGACTTGAACTTGTAACTTGACTTATCATCGATGCTTGTAGAAGGTTTGGTGGAGGTAGAAGGCGGCGTAGTCGTTGAGGCTTCATTGTATGAACGTATGTCTTGGAAGAGTACTTCACTACTGGAATCAAAAGATTTATCGTCTGCCCCCTCTTTGCCGTCAGCTAGCGGACGGCACAGAATGGCTTTGCCATCAGCCAGCAGAAAACAGACGGCAAAGAGGTAGGACGACAAAGTAATGCTTTGCCACTAGCCATTACTTTGTCGTCTTCTAGCAAACAACAAAGAGGGTGTTTTCCCCACTGGCTATTAAGCCCTAACGGGCCCTCTCTTTGTCGTCTGCTAGTAGACGACAAAGAGGCCGTTGCCTTCAGCTTGCGGACGGCAAAGGGGACACGGACGACAAAGCTTCAAAATAAGATAACAGTCGTGCGCCCCTGACGTTGCCATCTCTCTTTCTCCTCCTCTCCTTTGCACCCAACGAGAATCGCCGCCGCCCCGTCGCCCCACACCGCCTCGCCGCCCCCACCGGCCCACCACCTTTCTGT
>NC_041393.1:305673365-305673894 GCF_002162155.2 Triticum dicoccoides | reverse complement strand
TTTTTTCTATTTTTTCTGTTTTTTAATTTAGTTAGTTTTTAGGTTCAATTAATTAAAGTTTTTTAGTTAAGGTATGGGTTTATTTTGTTTAGGCTATTTAGTTTAGGTTATCTAGTTTAGTTAGTTTAGGTTTAATTAGTTTAGGTTATTTAGTTTAGGTTTAATTTGTTTAGGTTAATTAGTTTAATTAGTTTAGGTTATTTAGTTTAGTTAGTTTAGGTTTAATTAGTTTAGGTTATTTAGTTTAGGTTTAATTACTTTAGGTTAATTAGTTTAATTAGTTTAGGTTATTTAGTTTAATTAGTTTAGGTTGCTTAGTTTAGTTAGTTTAGTTTTAATTGGTTTGGTTTTCTAGTTTAGTTAGTTTAGGTTTAATTGGTCCAGGTTATTTAGTTTAATTAGTTTAGGTTTTTTAGCTTAGTGTCGAGGGTCAAGAGGTCAGGGTGTAAGGGTACCGTGTCGAGGGTCGAGGGGTCGGGGTGTAAGGGTGTCGTGTCGAGAGTCGAGGGATCGGGGTGTCGGGGGTGTC
>NC_041393.1:305661284-305673089 GCF_002162155.2 Triticum dicoccoides | reverse complement strand
GGGTGTCGTGTTGAGGGTCGAGGGGTCGGCGTGTCGTGCCGAGGGTCAAGGGGTCGAGGATTTGCCATCCCGACCACGACACCCCAACCCCCTAACCCCGACACCCCGACCCCTCGACCCTCAACACGACACCCTGACACCCCCGACCCCTCGACCCCTGACACGACACCCTGATTTTTTTATTATGTTCATGATGATGATACAAACTAACTTTTTATTATGTTTATGTTGTGCTAATTTCGTTTACTATTTCTCATTGCAGGTGTTGACATATGGTGGGCTTGGGTCGAGAGCGCTCCAAGCCTCCTACCTCGGCGCGTGGGAGGGGTGTTGTTATTCCACCCCAGAACTTTCGGAGGGCGCTGGTAGACAGCATGCACACACCCCCAGCATTTTTGGCGGGCGCTTCTTCTTCGGCCGGAGAGGTCGGGGGAAGAAGAGGGATAGAGGTGGACGGGGCGCTGGCAGAGGTAGGAAGGTTGTTCTGCCTTCCTTGCCACCAACCCCGCTGAGTCTCCGGACCACCGAAGTGCTCCGTCTCAGGTGGACCCGTCTGACCTGGACCCGTGTCGGATTCCGGTCCACAAGCCTCGGCATGACGAGCCTATGGTCGCCGAGCCACTGGTCGACGAGGCTCTGGTCGCCGAGCCTCGGGACCCAGTGTCTTCCTCCTAGGAGACTCGGGTCCCACAATCTTCCTCCTAGGAGAGTAGGGTCCCAGAGTCTTCGTCACACGTGACTCCGGAGACTAGCGACCATGATGATGATCTCGAGGAGACCTTATCTGAGGATAGCTACAGCGAGAGAGAGCGGGTTGAGGAGGGCAAGAGGGCCTACCGGCGTGGTAGTACTAAGCTACCGTCCGTGCCGGCGACCCGCGACCTGAGGTGGTTGATTCAGCCTAACGGGGAGAAGTAAGTGCATTAATTTACTCTTTTTAACCTTTTGCCTTCATGTTTGTTCAAATTAATATTTAATGTGTTGGCCTTGTCATACTGCAGGGGTTGGGTACATGCAAATAACGTCCGCAGGCGCAACCAGGTCCTTGGTACTCTAGTCGGACACCACTTCCCGGGATGGGTCCCGTTGCCCGGTGAGGGTGAGATTTGACAGCTAGCACTCACCCGGGAACTGTGCCAGGCTGTCCCGGCCCCGCTAGGGGAGATGGTCGACGGTGTCGTGTGCAAGACGGTGGCCAACATTGTGAGACGACTGTTTTGGGTAAGTTCTCCTTTATAGAATTAAAAATCAACAGTACCTAGTGATTGTACTAATGATCGGTGTTGTCTTGTTTGATTGCAGACCTTCTACAGGTGTCTTGAGGAACACAAGGCGGAGGCGGCTATGGTTCTCGAAGCCAAGTGCAAGCGCCTACTTCAGAACACACGACACGAGGCTCGGGTCCAGGCTGTGCGAGACACTACGCCTCGACTAACATCAGGAGGCAGAAGAAGAAGTGCCGCCTCAAGTATCTGAGTAAGGAGAAGTACATGACTGTAATTACCTCTTCTTAAGGCCTTGTACCAGTTTCCTCAATTTGATTCATAGTCGTAGCGTTGAAATTTCTCTTTGTCTAACTTAGGTGCCCCCGAGATGGTGCACGGATAAGATGGACTGTTGGGAGAAGTTGGTGGATGAGTGGTGCTCTCCTCAATGGCTAGCCACCCACAACAAGGCCAGGGACAAGCGTGCCCAGATGCAAGGTATGCCGCACCATCAAGGGAGCTCCAACCTGTTTGAGTACGGGGATCACTGGGTATGCGGTTCGATTCATGCAATTTCATTCTTCATGATAGCTTTAATTAAATTTACCCCTGTTCCTCTCTTTCAGGCAAAATACAACAAGAAGGAGGTGTCGCCGCTATACGACCTCTATACCATGGCCCATAGTGCCCCGTACAAGAAGGCTAAGGCATTCTCGGAGGATGACCTCAATCATCCAGATAGCTTCACCAACATCTCCTCCCACAACAAGCTTGTGAGGTATAGAGACTGGGGGAACGAGATGAAAGGAGAGGACTTCAACCTGAGCCAGAGTCCTTTTGATCCTGAGCTCGTGATGCTATCTGGTGATGGGAGGAAACATGGCCACATAGCCATTGGGGATGGGCTCATACGTTGTCCTAGAAGTCTCTCGGAGATCATGAAGTCTCTTCCCGAGATGACGCCTCCGCCACGGCCAGTGGATCTCGCTATCGAGGCTAGGGCCCGGGAGCTTGTGGCAGAGGCAACCAGGAAGGCGGATGAGAAGGTGAGGGACATGGAGGAGAGGACGACAAATCTGTTGGAGGCGGAGAGGAATCAAAATGACGCGAGTCACCGGGCCCTATACGGGATCCTCGTGGTAAGTTTCACCCGCATACTAGCCAAATCAAGCACACAATGTTTGATGCGGAGCATCCTACGCACATCACCATGTCAAGAGTCCGTTTGGCAAGTGACACATGCGACATCTACTTTGCATACACAAAGGTGAATCATATCCTTTACACATGCTCACTTGACCCCTTCGAGCACGATGTACTACTTTACACTTCTCCCGTGTGCATGCATAGGTATTGCCGGAGCTTCACGGATGTTAAGGAGGAGTGCAAGCGCCAAGGAATGACTACACCATCCGCGGGGGAAGCATGGAAGATAAGACAGAAGAAAGGAGAAGAAGACAGAGCGGCTGCAGGAGCCGGGACAGACATCCGGACCTCCGTCCGGATCATCCGGGCTCAGTCGGATCATTCGTGTCCCCCTCCGGACCATCCGGATAACTGCGTACGAAGACACCCGAAGGCCTCGTGAGAAGCCGGATCATCCGGGCCCCCTCCCGAATCATCCGGACGACGGTCGGATCATCCGGACCCCCATCTAGATCATCCGGGCTCTGCCTGCGTGCATGCCTCCGGGCCGAGGCCCATGTACCCATTCCGCCCCCTCATTTACCCCTTTGTGGCCTAGACTATAAATAGACCTCCTCCTCCCATTTTTAGGGTCAGCGTTATGATATATCATTCTTAGGTGAGCTTTGCTCCTACCTCTACTCTTGAGAGAGAGACTACCACTCCCATGGAGTTCAAGACCTCCATGTGAGAAGATCCTGCGGGATATCATCAAGACCCCCTCGCGGGAAGATCCATCTAGGATACCATCAGGACCTCCTCTTGGAGATGAACCTTACCTTGTATCATTCCCTTTGTTGTTCATGTACCTTGTGGATCTTGTGTGTTTGATTGCCTAGTGGATGTGTGATTGGACTTGTTCTTGAGTGTTCCCCCTTGTGATTTGTCTCTGTTCTTCCCCGTGTTCTTCGTGTTCCTCGTAGGGATCCATTCCAATCGTGAAAGATCGGCCTCTAGGGTTCTACCCTACATCATCTTTGGTATCATGAGCCACTTTTATCATGAATATGGAGTCTCCCCCACCATTTTCTAGCCTTCTTTTGCTTGATTTCGTCCTAATTTCGAAAAGCCCCACCAAAAATAGCCCAAATGTTTTTGTGATTTGTTGGTTTTGATGATGTTTTGTTGATTTTAGTCCATGGATTTGCTTGGTTTCGAGTGGATCTAACATCTCCCCAAGTTTCCCCACCTTTAATCCACAAAATCTCCTCAATTTTGCCCAGAAATCATCCATTTCCGCCCAAAAATTCGCCCTTGAGAGGAAATTCCGAGCAGAGTTGACCTGCCCGGATCATCTGGACTTGCTCCCGGATCATCCGGACATCCCCCGCATTAGCTGGACACCCCCCGGACGTCCGGATAACCCACCCGCCCGAATACCCGTACCGGAGCTGATGAACCCGGATCATCCAGACCAAGCCCGGATCATCCGGACCTCCTCCCCGATGTCCGGCTAACCCTGAAACTCACACAGACAGATTTTTGTTTTGGTCATAACTAATTCATCCGGAGTCCGTTTTTGACGTTCTTTAGCTCGTTTTGAAGCTATTGAGATCCCCCATCCCAAAAATATAGCACTAACATCATTTGACTCCATCAAAGTTTCGGAACTTTGGCATCTTTTCCTAGGGCCACCACCATATCATCCGCATTTCCACCACCGACTTCTGCAACATAACCCATATTGCTCCCCATTGCATTTGAGGTTGTTTGAATAGTGATTAGAGTCTCCTAAGGTGTTTCGGCTACTTAGGGATGGTTGCTCCTTCATCAACCACCACCACCACTTCCGCATAGGCTAGCCCACCATACACTTCCGTCACCTCAACTTAACCCAATTGTTGTTTGAGCTTGTTTGAGTTGTGGCTTGTGTCCCCTAAGATGTTTCGGCTACTTAGGGACGACAACTTCAACTCCGGCGCATGTATGGCCCATCATCCCACTTCCGCATTGCCGAGTGCAAACCACTACCGCTTTCCGCCACCACCATTTGTCATTTGCCTTTGGAGATTTTGAGTTTGCGGCTTTTCCTTTTACTAAGGTGTTTCGGCTAATTAGGAACGGTTCTACATCAAGAACACCGCCTCTCATGACCGCCAAGGACGGTAACCTCGACGACACCATTGTATATTCCCCTTGCCATTGCATTGATAACCCCTAGACCATTTTGCGTTACTTGCCTATCGAGACTAGCCATTTGAGTATTGCCGGCAACGTTACTTGTGCACATTAGTGATATACACCTTCCATTGCATACATACCTTATCATATTGGTATCATCATAATATCTCTTGTGTCACAAGATTGTTCCTGCATATATACAATTGCTATCTTGGTTTGTGCATTTTGCAAAGTGGCCATACAAAAAAAATAAGCTTTAAGAAAAGAAAAGGAGTGAACAAAGAGCTTGTAAGCAATAGCCATAGCATCACAATATATCATATGGTATCATACTCGATCATCTTGGATCATCTTGTGCTAAAACACCGGGAACCATACATACATAACAAACTTGGGATAGAAAGTTTATCCATTTTGCATCTTATAGGTTGTGCACAAGTGTCGTATCCGCCTATTGAGTAATCGTTATAGCATCTCTCTTGAATTGTGCACCACGAGCGTTTTCCGTGGATTCCACATTTTGTGCTTATTCCTTGGTTGCATAACCCCATTTATCTATCCGTGTGGGTGTTTTCGTGTGCCACTTATTGCTATTGGTCTACTTGTTTCACTTGTGAATTTGTGAATCATTTTCAACATTATTGACTCTTGCTAACATTTTGCAGTAATTTGTGGCACTATCCTCACCGAGCTCGACCATAAGCTTTACTTGATAGGTGTGAGTGAACAAGTCTGGTACCAATTCCACTATTCGTTCATATCACATTGAGTGAAACGGGATACATCCTCAACTTTGGGGAAAGGTAACTTGGTATTGTTTATCTCATTTCCTATTCACCTCTACTCGAGTCTTGTGATGGATAGGCAAGGCATTTCACCTTCGGTCTACAACAACGACGAGTTCGATGCCACGAAAAACAACTCCGACGCCAAGATGCAAGCTCAAATGTCGGAGATCAAAGCCCTCATCAAGTCCTACAAGCGATCTTGCTCATGTTCGAGTTGACGCTCAAGAGCACATGCTTCCGAGCTACCATCTTCGACAAGATCACATCAGCATTGACACCATCACCAACAAGAACGTGAAGGTCAAGAGCTCAACACCAACAACCGCTCAAAGACTTCACCATCTCCCTTGGCATCTTCGCCAAGCCACTTCAAGGCATCTTCGCCTACGGACATACGACATCTTCGCCAACAAGCACCTCAAGACTACGCTGAAGAAAAGCTCCCCAAGCTCAAGTCTGCGACTTCCACGAGCTACTATGACCTCGACACCGACCACAAGATTCCTTTCTATGGGACTCAAGAACCCGAGGAGTATCTCGAGTGGGAGCACATGATGGACAACTACCTCAAGCTACATCAAGTCCCTTCCGAAGATCAAGTGAAGTGCGCCACAAGAAACTTCCACGACTACGCCTAGACATGGTGGCTTCACACACCTTTAGAGAGCTATGACATGAGTTGGTCCAAGACAAAGAGAGATATGCGGAGAGAGTTCGTGCCTCCAACATACACGGAACAACTTCTACGCCAATTGGAGAACACCATCCAAGGATCCAAGTCCATCGACGGGTACTTCAAGGAGATGAAGAATGCCTTGTGATGAGCCGGCGTGGATGACCCCATTTCAATGAAGTTCTAATTCATGATGGGATTGAACAACGACATCTCCAAGACTATCTTCCTTGAGAACTACAAGTCCCTCAACGATAACTACATTGGTGCTCTCAAGGCGGAACAAGAACTTATGAAGGCCAAGGCTTCTCCACCCCAAGCTCACTTCGCGACGACCAAGCTCTACGACAACGAGCATGAGGATAGTACCACCACGATGTCCAAGCCCGAAGAGCTCCAAGACGATGCTCCCAAGTTCGACTTCACCACCATCCCTCTTTGTGGCATTGATGGTGCCGAGTCTACCATGACTCTTTTTCAAGATGGTGCAGTGACGAGTACGACTACGGAGACCCTCAAGGACCAAGCTTTGGAGGCAAGCGACAAGGTGGCGAGCAAGGATGATTCTTCCATCTTAGGAGGTGAGAGTGATGATGTGCCATCTTCGGCCTTCGTCCACGGTGACGATGATGAGATGGTTGATCATGGGATTTTCCCTTCAACCACGGCGACATATGATGACTTCAGTGACTTGTGCCATCATATTGAGAGTGAGAGTGACTTCACGACTAGCCCCATATATGACGAGTTGCCATAATTACCGTGTGAGGAGAGCCACAACCCCCACCACTTGAGTGAGATGAGTGACTCCACCATATGTGAGATTGAGTGCACCTACTTTGAGGGAGTGAGTGAACCACCACATAGAGAGAGTGAGATAGTTGATAGGTCTCGTGAGGCCATTTCCAATTCTAACAACCCGACCTCTACCTCTACTGTGTCTTCTAATTTGGTGCTAGTTCCCATTTATGATGACGCGTCAATCCTCGATGACTTCGTCCTTCCTTTGGACAAGACGATGCCCATGGTGGAATATGATGCACCCCACACATGGTTCCACCAAGATGAAGATGACCACCATTTGGTCTTTCCCACCTCACCTACACCACTTGAGTGGAATGACAAAGGTAACAAAGATGACGGTGATGTGCTAGTCCAGCTAGTGGACATTCTTGACATTGCTTGCTTGCATGATGTTGATCCACCTAGTACCATGCTCCATGCTAGTATGATTTCCCCATGCGATGATTTGCCCATTTATGATGAGTATGATAATTCTCATGTGGAGTCTATTAGTTATGATGCCATGTTACATTGGATTTCTTGTGACAATTCCCTTGGTCACATCATGTTTGATAATCCGCTTGACTTGTCATATGCTATGCATGAGATCAACCATATGTATTATTTGCAATCTCTTCGTAGTGACTATGCATATGCCATTAAAATAAACCCAATTTGCACATATGGCTTATTGGTATTTCTTTTTCTTGTGATGATATTGATATGCTCCCTTTGCATCATTTAACTCATATGCTATGCCATGCCCACCTAACTTTAGATATGCATTGTTTTGGATGTTGTCCATTTTCTCCATATGATGTTTCCAATGTTGTTCATGAGGAGACCCCCATAGTTTCCTCATACATGTTAGGAGATTTTGATCCATCCCATCATTTGCATGATCCCAATAAATGTGTGCACAATATGCTCCCCATGCATAAACATGTTATTGATGTGCCATATATTTGTATGCTCAATTTGTGTCCCCATCGTGCCATACATAATAACTATTCTTTCATGATAGATGACATGTTCTTATACCATGCATCAAATTTCTTTGAGCGATGCTTATCTTGTGCTAACTCACACATGCACATACACATCATGATGGATGATATGTACATTTACCACACGCAAAATTTCTTTGGTTTGTGTCTCTTTTGTGTAGGTAACCATGAATACTTGTCAACCTCACAATCCCATGAGTTGACTAAATGAGCTCTGGAGAGCAACGATGATTTGGGATCCCATGGATTGTCTTTCCCACCGCTCTCTTTGTGCAAAGACTTCGCGCATTTCTTCTACATGGCCCTCACTTGGCTATGGGTTGTTGTCCATTACATATTATATGCCCATTTTGACATGTTCACTTTGCATGATATGCTCATTCCTATGCCTTTGCTATGCATTTGTGACCCATGCTTTGCTGTACACATGATGATTGACTCTAGTACTTGTATGTGTATCTGCAAGCTTGGTGGAGATAGTGCTTGTTCTTGCCATGTTTACTTTGTGCTCAATTCTTATGATCTTGCTATGATCTTGCTTAGTGTTCATGCTTGCGATATGTCATGTGGATTGCCTATGCCTTTTTCTCACATGACATGATTGCCATGATTTCCCCTAGTGTGTTGCATCTTCGCTCCACTAGTTTGCATGACATGATTGATATGCTTGCTTATGTTGCATCACCCATTATTCGTACTTGCTCATCTCATGTGGTTGATGGCATCCATTTCCATGCTTTGCACATGATTGCTATTACATGTTGTCATATGTCTTCATATGTTGCCTCTCTTATGCTAGATGACTTGCCATGTATTGAGGGCAACAATGTTCTTAGTATTGCTAATGAGATTGCCCCCATAGCATTCTCGCATACATTTGGAGATTTTGACATAATTCTTGTGAAGCATGCTTGCTTTCCTTCTTTGCACCATATGCCTAGTGCCATGAATATAGCCATTTGTGCATCATATTCTTCATGCACTTGTTCCTCTAAGGGTTATGTGCAAAAGAAGAGAACCATCATGATTGATGATGTGTTTATCTACCATGCGCATATGTTCTTTGTTTTGTTGTGTGCATTTGTAGCATACTTGGACTTTGTGTCGACTTCCACTTCACGTGAGTTGACCATGCGAGCTCTTGAGAGCGAGCCTCATATATTCTACCATGACTCGCTTCTACACCACATTTCCTACCACTTCGGCATTGTGAAGAATGCACAAGGACACGCTTTCAAGGTGACATCCTTCTTGACCTTGGATATTGTGAATCAAACTTCATGTGTTGCTTGCACCATTTGCACGCATGCTTGAGATATTGCTTTCACCCATGATTGCCACATTTCCATGCTTCATGACATATACACCTTGTGTGTTGCATCCAATTCTTGGACTACTTGCTACTATCATATGGTTTGTTGCACCAATATTGTTGCTTCACATATGCCATGTCCCATTGTTTGTCACATGCTTGACTTGATTGGATCACACATGATGAACAATTGCTCTTTCTATTGTGTTGAGTGCCACACTATATTCACTACACCCTATGCACATTATGCTTGGATTGTCTTGCACTTGACCCATGTGTTTAGACACTTCATTTTATTTGGTGTTGTGAATCCTTCCTATTCCAACCATAGACCTTTCATTGAACACATTAAGCATGATTTCTATGAACTTGAGGTAGATGCTTATTCTCTTGTCACACATATTTGCATCACTACCTCACATTTACGTGCTTTTTTCCATGATGACCTTGATTGTGCTTAATTTATATGCTTAAATGTCATGCCACACTTCTTTGTTAAACCATATGATATGCTTGACGACAACACTTGTTGGGTGAATCACCTCTTCAATGCTTGGTTTCGCTATAATGGCAACCATATTTGTTTTTCCAAGTGCTTGTTATCTTTGCTCCTTTTGAAGGAATTACTAGACGGTGCGACATTGGAGAGTGCCCATTTCGAGCTTCAAGATGAAGAGAACTTGGTAATCGACCACTCCTACACGATGACGCCATCTCTTTCCCATGGACATCACCATGGGGGAGGGGATGATGCGGAGCATCCTACGGACATCACCATGTCAAGAGTCCATTTGGCAAGTGACACGTGCGACATCTACTTTGCATACACAAAGGTGAATCATCTCCTTTACACATGCTCACTTGACCCCCTGAGGATGGTGTACTACTTGACACTTCTCCCGTGTGCATGCATAGGTATTGTCAGAGCTTCATGGATGTTAAGGAGGAGTGCAAGAGCCAAGGAACGACTACACCGTCCTCGACGGAAGCATGGAAGAGAAGACGGAAGAAAGGAGAAGAAGACAGAGCGGCTGCAGGAGCCAGGCTGGACATCCGGACCGCCATCTGGATCATCCGGGCTCAGCCGGATCATCTGGGTCCCCCTCCGGATCATCTGGATAACTGCGTACGAAGACACCCGAAGGCCTCGTGTGAATCTGGATCATCCGGGCCCCCTCCCGGATGATCCAGACGACGGGCGGATCATCCGGACCCCCATCCGAATCATCCAGGCTTTGCCTGCATGCATGCCTCCGGGCTGAGGCCCATGTACCCATTCCGCCCACTCACTTACCCCTTCATGGCCTAGACTATAAATAGACCTCCTCCTCCCCATTTTTAGGGTCAGTGTTATGACAGCTCATTCTTAGGTGAGCTTTGCTCCTACCTCTACTCTTGAGAGAGAGAGACTACCACTCCAATGGAGTTCAAGACCTTCAAGTGAGAAGATCCTGCGGGATATCATCAAGACCCCCTCGCGGGAAGATCCGTCTAGGATACCATCAAGACCTCCTCTTGGAGATGAACCTTACCTTGTATCTTTCCCTTTGTTGTTCATGTACCTTGTGGATCTTGTGTGTTTGATTGTCTAGTGGATGTGTGATTGGACTTGTTCTTGAGTGTTCCCCCTTGTGATTTCTCTCCGTTCTTCCCCATGTTCTTCGTGTTCCTCGTAGGGATCCGCTCCAATTGTGAAAGATCGGACTCTAGGGTTTTACCCTATAGAAATGTTCGTTTCATTACTAACTCATATGACTGACTCATGAAAACAAAATGTGCAGTCCGTGTGTGAGAAAATCGGCCAAACCTGATGTAGGGTGGAACCCTAAGGTGGTGATCTTTCACGTTTGGAGTGGATCCTACGGAGAAACATGAAGAACGCGCGGAAGAACACAAAGGAAAACACGGGGAGAAGCAAGAGTATCACTCAACCGACAAGGAATCGATCACACAATGGCTAGATCACCGAAAGCACAAGGTAACACATGATCCAAAATCAACAAAGGAAGGATACAAGAGTAACCATTGTTCTCTGTGAGGAGGTCTTGATTGTCTTCTCCGGAAGGAGGCCTTGAATCCGAATGGATCTTCTCCGAAGAGGCACGGTCCCTCACGTGGAGTAGATCCAGTACGGATGAGCTATGCTCTATCTCAAACGAGCTATCACAAAGCTAACCCTAAAACGCAGGTAGTAGTGGAGTTTATATAGTTTACGGGGCGGAACGGTACACGTGCCTCGGCCCAAGTGGCTGCGCGCAGGTAGAGCCGGAAGTTCTGGACTTGGCCGCAAGTTCCGGGCGCCGGAGGTTCCGGGCAAGGTCCGGCCTAAGCCGGCAATTGGCGTGGGTGAAGCTGGGCTGGCGTCCGGGGGCCGGAAGGTTCGAGCCAGGTTCCGGGAAGGTTCCGGGCTAACCCGAGAGTTGGCACGCCCGGGCTGGTCGATGTCGAAGGAGTCCGGAAGCTCCGGGTGGGCCGGAAGTTTCGGGCTCTCGCCGGAAGTTCCGGGCTGTCCAGAGAGTTGACGCATGTCGCTTCTTCTTTAGCGTTGCACCTGATCACACACAGAGTTTCCGTATTAGGTAGTAGCCATGTCTCGTGAGTAGGAAGAGGGAGTTCGGAGAGGAGCGAGTTCACCTTATCCTCAATAGCCTTAGCTCGAGCTCTTGTCATTGGTCCAAGTGGTGTTGAGGGAGATGTAGGTACGTCCATGGGGATGAGCGAGGGATGCTCC
>NC_041393.1:305489736-305661148 GCF_002162155.2 Triticum dicoccoides | reverse complement strand
AGATCCGACCTCGGATCAAAAGCTTCATCTCCATGGTATGGCGCGAGGTCCTTGACGTTGAAGATGTCACTCACGTTGTACTTGCCTCGTGGGAGGTCGATCTTGTAGGCGTTGTCATTGTAGCGCACGAGGACCTTGAAAGGTCCATCGGCTCTCAGGAGAAGCTTGGACTTGCGTTCGTTGGGGAAGCGTTCCTTGCGAAGGTGTAGCCACACGAGATCACCAATGTTGAAGATCATGGGTTGCTTGTTGATGTTGAGCTTGGTCGCTAGTCGGTGTACTTGGTGCTCGATGGTGTGCCTTGTATCCTCCTGCATCTTCTTGATGTAGCTTGCTCATGCACTCGCATCCATGTTGGTGTGCTCTTGTAGAGGAAGAGGTAGAATGTCCAATGTTGACAACGGGTTGAAGCCGTAGACGACCTCGAAAGGGGACTTGCCGGTAGTCGAATGTCTTGCACGGTTGTAGGCGTACTCGGCGATGGGTAGATATGCCTCCCACTCCTTGATGTTCTTCTTGATCAACACGCGAAGTAGAGTGGAGAGAGTCCGGTTCGTCACCTCCGTTTGGCCGTCGGTTTGAGGATGGTATGCGGTTGAGAACAAGAGCTTGATTCCGAGCTTGGCGCATATGGTCTTCCAAAAGTAACTCAAGAACTTGACGTCACGATCGGAGACAATTGTCTTTGGTACTCCATGGAGCCGCAAGATTTCCCTACAAAATAGATTTGCAATGTGTCAAGCATCGTCTATCTTGTTGCAAGGAATGAAATGTGCCATCTTAGAAAATCTATCCACAACAACAAACACGGAATCCTTTCCATTTTGACTTCTAGTCAAACCAAGTATAAAATCCATGCTAATGTCTTCCCAACGTTGATAAGGAATAGTAAGAGGCATGTAAAGACCATGGGATTGAGCTGTAGACTTAGCTTTGCGACATGTTGAACATCGGTTGGTGAAGCATGATACGTCGCGGAACATCTTGGGCCAAAAGTAGTTCTTGGAGAGTGTGGCAAATGTCTTGTCGCGTCCAAAATGTCCCATGTGTCCGCCTCCATGAGCCTCTTGCAAAAGGAGCAAACGAAGAGAAACCTCGGGAATAACCATCCTTGATGTAACATTGTTCCCAAGAAGTATGCGTCAAACACTTAGCATAAGGAGTAGCAAAAGATGGATCATTAGCATACAACTCTTTGATGTGCTCAAAGCCAATAACATTCAATTCAAGTTTGGTGACAAGCGTGCATATGCGTGAAAGTGCATCCGCAACTACATTTTCCTTACCCTTAATGTACTTGATCACATAGGGAAAAGATTCAATAAATTCACTCCATTTGGCATGACGCTTGTTTAACGTAGTTTGGCCTTTTAAGTACTTAAGCGTTTCATGATTGGTATGGATGATAAACTCATGAGGTCTAAAGTAATGTTCCCAAACATGTAGCACACGCACTAAAGCATACAATTCTTTGTCATAGATGGGATAGTTAAGTTGAGCACCGGAGAGTTTTTTGCTAAAATAAGCAATTGCTCGTTTTTCTTGCATTAAAACTCCGCCAATTCCGGTACCACTAGCATCACAATGAACCTCAAAAGTTTTCTCAAAGTTGGGCAAAGCAAGAATCGGAGCATGAGTAAGCACAGACTTGAGCTTATCAAAAGTGGTGGATTGCAAAGATCCCCAAACAAAAGGAGCTTTTTTCTTACTCAAAGCATGTAAAGGAGCAGCAATAGTGCTAAAGTCTTTCACAAAGTGACGGTAAAATCCCGCAAGACCAAGAAAACTACGCACTTGTCGCAAATTGGTGGGTTGGGGCCAAGTTTTAATTGCCTCAATCTTATATTCGTCAACATGGACACCCTTGGAAGAGACAACAAAATGCAAGAAAACCACTTTGTCAACACCAAACGTGCATTTTTTCAAGTTTTCATAAAGACGTTCCTTGCAAAGGGTTTGCAAAACAACCCTAACATGATTAATATGCTCTTTCATTGATTTGGTAAAAACAAGAATGTCATCAGAGTAAAACACAACAAAGACTCCAATATAAGGACTAAGCACATAATGCATAAGACACACGAAAGTACCGGGAGCTTCTGATAAACCCATATGCATAACTAACCACTCATATAGGCCAAATTTGGTTTTGAAAGCAGTTTTCCATTCATCACCCTCTTGTATGCGGATTTGATAATAGCCACTTTTAAGATCAATTTTTGAGAAAAATTTGGCTCCACTAAGTTCATCAAGCATATCATCGAAGCGAGGAATGGGATGTCTATAGCGAACGGTAATAGCATTTATAGGTCTACAATCGGAACACAAGCGATAACTTCCATCTTGCTTAGGCACAAGAATAACGAGAACGGCACAAGGGCTTAGGCTTTCACGTACATGACCGTTGTCGATGAGTTGTTGTACTTCCCGTTGAATCTCCTTGGTTTTGTCGGGGTTGACGCGGTATGGAGCTTTGTTTGGGAGAGGCGCTCCCGGGATGAGGTCGATTCGATGCTCAATGCCTCGAAGGGGAGGTAGACCCGGAGGTAGCTCATCGGGGAAAACATCTTGGAATTCCTGCAAAAGAGATTGAAACACTAGAGGTAGCTCATGAGAGGTGTTAGTTGTTGGCTCTCCATCCTTGCACACAAGGACAAAGTGCATCACACTTGATGGGTTCTCACGCACTTCTCTCATCTCACTTTTTGTGGCAAATAGGACTAGGTTTTTCTCTCTAGGTGAAGAGGCGCTCAAGTTTGGCTTGTGGCTCTCACTCACTTTTGGGTGGGTCACTTTCTCACTCTTCTCTCCATGATGGGTGGCTTGCTTGTCGGCTATCACTTGACTAGGAGACATAGGTCGTAGCACATATTCCTTCCCTTTCATCTTGAAGCTATAGTGATTGGTGCGTCCGTTGTGGATGACACCACGGTTGAATTGCCATGGTCGACCAAGAAGGAGGTGGCAAACGGTCATTGGGACCACATCACACTCCAAAGTGTCCTCATATGCACCAATTTTGAAGGAGACTTGGACCGTATACTCGACTCGTATAGTGCCGGAGTCACTTAGCCATTGAACCTTGTAGAGGTGCGGGTGCTTCCTCTTGACCAATTGAAGCTTGGAGCATAGTTCTTCACTTGCCAAGTTGTGACAACTACCTCCATCGATGATTACCTTGACGGACCTTCCATTGATGCCGGCCTTTGTGTGGAAGATGTGGCATCTTTGGTCTTCTTCTTGTTCATGTTGAAGAGTCAAGACCTTGGAGACAACCAGAGCGGGGCTCGAATCCTCATCACAAAAGACTTGATCATCTTCATCCTCGTTCATTCGCCGGTGCATGGCCACTTGCTCAAGAGCTTCCCTCTCCTCATCACTCATTGAGTCATAGGTGCCATCGTCATTGAGGATCATGGTGCGCTTGTTTGTGCATTCATAGGACTTGTGGCCTCGGCCGCCACAAGTGAAACACTTGAAGGAGCTTGTCTTGATGGTCTCATCGGTTGGACTAGATGATGAAGCACGCGGCATGAAGTTGCTTGTAGTAGGAGGAAGACGACTTGAACTTGCCGATGTTTTCTTGTAACTTGAATTGTCATCGTTGCTTGGAGAAGGCTTGGTTGATGTAGATGTTGGAGAAGTTGTTGAAGATTGGTTGTTGGATAAGTCGTAAGTCTTGGACGAGCACTTGGCGTACTTGAAGTCATCTTGCACTTGACATTCCGCCTTTGTAGCTTGATGCACGATCTCAATGAGGTTGGAGTAGGGTTGGATGATTGAGTCCATTCAAGAAACGTGCCATTGTTTGCTCATCATCTTCCGTCACATTGGCTCGAATCATGGCTATCTCCATTTCCTTGTAGTATTCTTCAACACTCTTTGTTCCTTGCTTGAGGAGTTGGAGTTTCTTGAAGAGGTCGCGGTTGTAGTAGGTGGGCACAAAATGTGCTCGCATGTCATCCTTCATTTGAGCCCAAGTGGTGATTGGAGGTTCACTTCTTGCTTGTCGGCGCTCAAGGATTTGTTCCCACCAAATGAGCACATAGTCTTGGAACTCAAGTGATGCCATAGCGATCTTCTTCTCTTCCTCATAGTTGTTCAAACAAAAGATTTAGTCGACCTTCAATGCCCATGAAAGGTACTCTTCGGGGTCATTGCTTCCATTGAACTTGGGCATGGTGAATTTTAGCTTTCCGTAGCATTGCTCTTCATTGTGTTATTGGCGATGGTGATGATGACACCCTTGACATGGAGGGTAATCATCCTCATGTGGCTCTTGGCGTGGAGGAAGTCCATGATCAACTTGCTCTTGTTAAACTTGAGGTTGAATTGGAGCTTGATGAGCTTGGGGAACTTGACGTTGCACCCGCAGTTGATAGTTCCTCTCTTGGATTTCTTCTCGAAGGGCTTCCTCTCGATTGCACCGTTCGTGATTGCGGTTGGCGATGCCTCAACTTGATTCTTGAAGGGCACATTGCGCCTCAAGAGCTTGCGCTTCTCGTTGTTGTTGGTGAAGATGTTGAGCCTTGGCGTCTTGCTCCTCTTGGTGTAGACACGCTCGTTCTTCCTCTTGGCGCCGTAGTCGTTGTCGTTCTTGAGCTTGAGCAAATGCAACTTGATGTGGAGAAGGACGAAGTTCTTGCTCATCGATTTGCTCTTGTGAATGCTTGTCGTGTAGCGGATTGCGAGATACACGATGGTCTTGACGCGTGGCTCGTCGAAGAGTGTTTGATATCGGTGTACTTGAGCCGGAGAAGGTGTCGTCGGAGTGTCAACTTGAGCGGCTCCGTCTTGTGGATGAGGTAGTAGAAGGAGAATGGTTCACCAACAAGGCGCGGATCTCGTCCATCCTTGGGTCGTTCTCTTGCTTGTGCGTGTCGAGCTTGTTGTTGAAGAAGTCCTTGGTATGTTGCTCGGAGAGTCGCAAGTCATTGCAGAGGTTGTCGATGCGTTCATTCATAGCTTGTTGCTCTTGATGCAACGCTCGTTGTGCACCAAAGAGGTGGCTCTTGGTGACGTATGATGACATGTCGTCGTCTTGCTCGATGAAGTGTGGGTTGGTAGAAGTACTCGGCCTATTCATCATTCCAAGTAGAGTGGTAGAAAGAGAAGAACTTATACCAATGTACCTTGACCGATGTTGATGATGAATCAAGTTCACTCAAATGCGGACAATGAAATAGCACTATTGGTACCAATCCTTGTCGGTTCTCACACCTACACAAGTAAAATCTTATGCTGGAGCTTGGTTAGGATGGTGGCACAAAATTTGATGCAATTGTAAGTGAGCTTCAATAATGTTGGAAAAGATTCACAAATTTGCAAATGCAACAAGTAGACCAAGCAAGTAGGTACACGAAAACACACACAAAAATAGATAAATGGGATTGTGCAAACCAAAAGTGAGCCAAAATGTGGAATCCATGAAAATGCTTTTGTTGCACAATACTAGAGAGACGCTAGCACGATTGCACAATAGGCGGATACGGAACTTGTGCACAACCTACTAGGCAAAATGCAACGATCTCTATCCCAAGTATTCTATATGTATGGTATTTCGGTGCTATGATCCAAGATGATCGAGTATGATAACTTTAATGTAGTATGATGCTATGGTTCATGCTCATAAGCTCTTTGCTTATCTTTTCTATTTGCTTAAAAGCTTGTGTGGCTCTTTCACTTTTGAGCTCTTTTCTCATGCAAAACTTCACGAACCAAGATAGCAATTGTGTATGCGAAGACAACTTTGTGACACACAAGTTGATGCCAAGATATGCACCACGTTAGTATGGTATGTATGCTATGGAGTATGATCACTAATGTGCACAAGTCACGTTGCCTGCAATACTCAATGGCTAGTCTCGATGGGTAAGCAATGCAAAAGATGGCTATGGTGTTTATCAAAGCAATGGCAAGGTTTGGACAAAGATGTCGTCGAGATTACCGTCCTTGCTTACGGTTGAAGGTTTCAAACGTATGTGAAAGTAGATGGTGACATAGTGCACGGTCTTCAGTACGTTGGCGAAGATGCCGCTGCACCGTGGTCGGAGTTTCCGAAGTGGCGAAAGTCGTCGAAGATGCGCAACCTTTCTGTCTAGGCCAGAAGTTTTGGGAAAGATGGAAGGTCCGGGGTCCGGAAGTTCCGGTGATGGACGGAAGGTCCGGGGGCCGGAAGTTCTAGGCAAGGCCGGAAGTTACTGGGGTTGGGAATCTGCCAACAATAGAGACTTCGGGATCACGGATTTGGGCGGAAAAACTTGGGGAAAAACCCAAATCCGAGGGGAAAAATAAGAAATTAGAAAGAAGGAAGGGTAGGGAAGCTAGATCCACTCGAAGCAAAGCATATCCATGGATCAAATCCAACAAAACTTCATCACACCAACAAATCACAAAAAAAAAATTGGGGCTGTTTTTGGTGGGGATTTTTGGATTTAGGACGAAAACAACAAAATCAGGCTAGAAAACACGGGGTAGGGGCTCCAAAAACGTGATCAATGTGGCTCATGATACCAAGATGATGTAGGGAGGAACCCTAAGGTGACAATCTTTCACGTTTGGAGTGGATCCTACGGAGAAACATGAAGAATGCGCGGAAGAACATAAAGGAAAACACGGGGAGAAGCGAGAGAATCACTCAACCGACAAGGAATCGATCACACAAGGGCTAGATCACTGAAAGCACAAGATAACACATGATCCAAAATCAACAAAGGAAGGATACAATAGTAACCGTTCTTCTCCGTGAGGAGGTCTTGATTGTCTTCTCCGGATGGAGGCCTTGAATCCGAATGGATCTTCTCCGAAGAGGCACGGTCCCTCACGTGGAGTAGATCTGGTAAGGATGAGCTATGCTCTATCTCAAACGAGCTATCACAAAGCTAACCCTAAAACGTAGGTAGGAGTGGAGTTTATATAGTTTATGGGGCGGAAGGGTACACGGGCCTCGGCCCAAGTGGTTGCGCCCCTAATATGGAAAGAAGAGGGAAAAATCACCTTTGATGTATATGGTGCATGTGGCACCTTTTATCCAAATGTAGCAATATTTAGAATTTATTGAGGAAAGTAGGCCATGCCAACCGATTTAGGGTGAGAATGAACATACCGCACGCATCCTCAAGTCATCTGGTATGGTTTGATGGAATGTCTGGCGGAGGCCGCAAAGTCCTGATGTGTCCGCGCACTGTACGCTCTATGAATGAAAGAAAACCCTCAAATTAGCTCAAATAAAAATGAATTCAAGGCAATTTCGGTCGGGTGTTTAAAGGAGGCAGATGAACTTGGATAAGAGATGAGATAGTATCTCATTAAATTAGTTACCTTGTTGTCCATGAGAAGGAACCCTCAGTATGGCAGATTCCCCAACCGAGCGGAGCTGGGTCGACCGCGAGCAGCGTCGAGAAAGTCGATGGCGATAGGCGATGGTAAGCGGAAGTGGCGAAATGCGGTGGGGTTTGCTGGCAGCGTGGCGGCGACGGCAGGCGTCAAGCTAAGTGGTTACCGCCGCGATAGGCGGTGCCATGTATAGACGTGGAGGAGCTTGTGCAGGTGTGAATGGGGACCAGAGGGGGTGGCGGGAGGGGTGACGGTTTTTGCGACGTAGGGATGGTGAGGGTTTTCTATTTTCTTTTTTGAATTGGGTGGTGAGGGTTTTCTGTCACACAAAGAATTTCGGAGGCAACGGTTTGCTAGAGCCAACCGTGTATGATTGACGCAACAAACAAAATGAAAGTCATTGCATACGGCTCCAATTTTGGGAACCGTGTGTGATTGACATACTACCACTGTCCTGGTTTATTGGTCCCCTTTGTAATTTGTACCAAATTTCGACCAAATATTTAACTTAGAAATGTTTATGCATGTCACCAAAAATTATATCATTGAACACTATGTTCAAATACGCATCCAACGATATAATTTTTGCTGACCTGCACTAACATTTTATCGGTCAAATGTTTGGTCAAAATTTAACACAAATTACAAAGGGGACCAATGAACAAGGATGAAGGTAGATTCCATCAACCAAACTGATTGCATCCATATCCCACGGTTAGACATAAGTAAACATAGGTTTACTCAGAAATAGATAATAAGCGTACACGTACACAAGCATAGTCCAACCATAAGTACATAGTTCAACCATCATTAAGCATGCTCAAGCGTACATAGTTCGATCCCACATCTCATATCACATGTCGGCATGATCCTGAAGCTTCTTCGGGTACTCGGCGTACGCGTCGTGCGCCACCCTGGAGCAAACGGCCCGTCCTCTTGCATGCGCCAGAACACTTTGATATGCGTCATGAAGCTTGTGGTTGCAAAATGGGCATCGATAGCCGCCGTCCAAGGTCCTAATACGCCTGTTATGCATTCCCACACAAAGCTCCCTCCGGACTTGCCTCTTGTACCTCCTGATGGAGTCCTGGATTAGGGGGTCCTCAGATAGCCAGACTATATGCTTATGCCGAACTGATGGACTATGAAGATACAAGATTGAAGACTTTGTCCCGTGTCCGGGTGGGACTCTCCTTTGCGTGGAAGGCAAGCTTGGCAATTCGGATATGTAGATTCCCTTCTCTGTAACCGACTATGTGTAATCCTAGCCCCCTCCGGTGTCTATATAAACCGGAGGGTTTAGTCCGTAGGACAACGACAATCATAATCATAGGCTAGCTTCTAGGGTTTAGCCTCTACAATCTCGTTGTAGATCAACTCTTGTAATACTCATATCATCAAGATCAATCAAGCCGGAAGTAGGGTATTACCTCCATAGAGAGGGCCCGAACCTGGGTAAACATCGTTTCCCCCGCCTCCTGTTAGCATTAGCCTTAGACGCACAGTTCGGGACCCCCTACCCAAGATCAACCGGTTTTGACACCGACACCTCCTCTGGACATATTCATCCTTGCTGTCCACATCGTTAGAGAGCACCTATACTAGTAGTAAAAAAATGTGGCATCAAATTAATGTTTACAAACTAATCTCTAGCAAATATTTGGAAGTTGCCAAAATTTGGCATCAAATCAATGATTACATGTCGTGAAGTAGGATTAGGAATTTATGGCTATTTATTTATACATATCCAGAGATTATGGTTCGATTTTTAAGCACAGTCGTCTATGTATAGACCAATCTTGAAGAAAATAATGGCACAAACATATCTAGGTCATTCAAAATCAATTGTCAAGTCCTGGCTAGGAATTATTAGCACGAACACTAACCCTAGTCGGATTACTAGCAGAAATCATTTGCACAGATGAAACAACTAATCACTTGTACCATTCAAATAATCAATACACTACATGGATCTAATGTAACTTACTCAGATTTCGTGGATTGGGAGAACATAACCATATGATTTCTATTACAAAAAGGGGGAGGCAGGAGTAACCAGAGAAACCCTCTGATCTATTTGACACATAAATGGGTATAGATGACTAACCAGTTGCCCATCGTTGTTAGAGTCGTCGCCGGAGTGGTCGTTAGAGTCGTCGTCGGGGTCGTCGGAGTCTATGTGGAACTCCACCTCTGGCTGTGGAAGCTCGTCGACGTCGACGACATCAGGATGCAGCGATAACTCGCCGGCAGTGACGGAAACCTCTGTCTCCATCTCCACGCCATGCTCCGGTGCTTCAGCAGCCCCGGTGTCGCCACTCCCTCTGATGGGGCGCTTCAGCGGCATCCTCATACACTGGCGGCTTTGAGAACTGAGAGCGGCGTCGAGGATGCAAGCCGAGAGAGAGGATTGTCTGTGTGGCGAGGATGGGGGGTGCGACCGCTCGGGCACTATTGGGGATATAACTCCGAGGTATGACCCACCCAGGAGCGGACGGGTTATACCGTTGGCAGTTCAGTATGAAGAAGTTCAAGGAGGCCCAAGGCGTGGATATGGTGGCTCATGGAGGCAGGCCTGGAGAAGGCCCAAAATGGGGGCCTATGAACCGTCATATGATAATTTGTCTTGTCAGGCAAGGATTAGTTAAAAACCAAGCCGACAACAGTGTGTGAACCGGCCGGGACTCTATAAGCCGCCTTGTCCCAACCTGTGTATATAAAGGTGAGACCCGGCGGTGGGTTAACTCAAGAAACAAGCAGTCAAGAACTAGGTGAAGCGTATTTGCTCCCTTGTAATCGAAACCCAACCAATACAATTAGAAGCAAGAGTAGGCTTTTACCTCCACCGAGAGGGGCCGAGCTTGGGTAAACTCCTTGTGTCCTTTGTCCCATTCAACCCCTTCAAGCTAACCTAGTTGCGATGGCTCCACACCTAAGTCCTTTCACCAGGACATCTGCCGTAACCAAACCACAATAGTTGGCGCCCACCATGGGGCCAGAGCATGGTGGTTTCGAGTTCTTATAGGGAAGCTTCTCAGGGATCAAGGAATAAGTGGTGGGACGGATGACCAAGCCACCGCGACAAGATCTACATTGACGACTCTGGCTGGGGTCCCGAGGCCGATTCAATCGAGTATGGGTATCGGGTCCCCTTTGGCGGAATTCAAGTCTTCATCGGCAAGATCGGCGAATCAGATCCTGAGCCTGTCACCTGCTCCGACACCATTGAAACGGCTCGTTGTGCGAGACCCACCAAGGTTCAACCTGCCCAGAAGCGTACCTTCGTTGGTTTTATCCATGGGGCGGATCTTGAGGACTCTGTGTCTGGTGGAGAGACTGCCATCTATTTAGGTGATGAGTCCTCAACTGGCGAGACCGACTCAATCTATCGACTGCAAGACGACGGGCTTGGGGGCTGTTCCGATGGTGATAGTATTTCAGACTCCTATGAGCCACCGAGCAGGGGATCTATCTTCATGGCTGGTATGCAACAGGTGTTGAATTCATAAACCGTTGCAGCTATGACCTCTAGTTCAACGGCTGCTGCGATGGCTGGGGCAAGTGGCCCTGTGCACTCATCGACTCAGGTTTTATCCGAGCTCTTGGAGGCTTTGGCAACTTTGTTAACTTCAAAGGTAACCCCGGCAACTCAAGCGCAGCATAAGGTGGAAGTTGCAAAATTGCGGGATGAGATAGCTCAGACTAAGGAGGAGCTTAATGCTGAGAATGCTAGAATGGCAACAGAGCAGGCTGCTTTGCAGGCTGAGTCACAGCATGTGCACGCTGAGGCTTTTCGTCTAAGTCTTGACCTGAACACGTCGAACGCCGTCTTATGGAGGAGGCACCAGAGTCGTTTGCCTCCGCAATTTGAAGGGAGGAACCTAAGGCGCCTGTGACTGGAGCGGCGGCTTAGCCTCACGCAGCAGACCCTCCCCCTCAAGATCCAGCGTGAGGATGAGTCAACCCTAGACATGCCCCGTCAAGATACAGCAGACTCGCGAGGAGGTGTTGATAGCCTTTGTCGATTATGACCTAGACACGTCTGTCCAGCGCGAGGATGAGTCAACCAACCACTGGGTCCGCCGGGTCTCGGCTATTATTCACTCGTCAGACAGCATCAACGTTGGTTCTGTTGTCCTGATTTTGGAGAAGAATTGTCGGTTTGTCCCCCTCAAACAGAAATTGGGGCAGCGTAAATTTCATTGCAATGACATGGGAGAACTAATGGTGGCTCTCATCACTCGGACAACACAAAGGGCCCTAGGTCCGATGAGGAGAAGTCCAATAAGGGGAAGAAAATGGGAATGGAAAAGGACAGCAGCAAAGTATGACGGGTCACAGTCAGGGTGGTAATGGTAAGCGCAAGCAGTCCAGCGGCGAATCAGATTTTGTGGCCAAAACTAATATGCAGAACAATGGCCCACGTTGTAAGGGAAGGCCACAACCTCGTGATGGAGGGTCAAAAATCAATCTTGAGGCAGAGTTGAACCGACCTTGCCCGAAGCATAGTTATCCAAATAGACCATCGAATCACCTATGGAAAGATTGCTTTATCATGAAGGGGTTTATGAGCTCTGGTTTTCCTCAGAAGAACAACAATAATAATAATGCCCCGCACGGCGGGTTAGGATCCGGCTCGCATGGTCCTGGCTTTGGAGGTGGCGGCTCGGGTTCCGGATTTCAAGGTCAGGGCAATCTGGGTGGTTTTAACCAGCAGTCCAATCAAGGCGCTCAGCAACAACAGTCAGGATATCAGAGTAATCCAAAGTAGCTTAGTAGCAGCCAATATCATGTCTTCACCACAAGCATGTGCAAGCGAGATCAGAAAGTTCACAAGCAAGCAGTAAGTGAAGTTGAGCCGGCAGTACCTTGATACTTACGGTGGTCAGAGCAGCAATTGTATGGAGCCCTGAGGATCGCCCGCCCCGGGTTGACAACCTGGGTCAGCTGGCTTTGGTGGTGGCACCATAGGTTGGAGGTTATAAGTTCACCAAGGTGCTTATGGACGGATGCAGCAGCATCAACATCCTTTATTATGATATTTTTTGCCGGATAAAGATCTTAAGCCATCCTCCACAGTCTTTCATGGGGTGGTGCATGGTAAGTCGGTCTACCCAGTTGGTAAGATTGCTTTGGAAGTAGCTTTTGGCAATGAACATAATTACAGGGCAGAGACATTGACTTTTGAAGTGGTCAAGATCAAAAGTCCCTATCACGCTTTGTTTGGACGTCATGCTTACGCCAAGTTTATGGCACAGCCTTGTTATGTGTATCTGCAGCTTAAGATGCCGGGTTGCAAGGGTACCATCACAGTGCATGGTGACGGGAGCCCTGGAATGTGAAGAAGGCGATGCTTCTTATGCTGAGCATGACTGTGCGACAGAGGAACTTAAGTTTTATAAGGACAATGTTGACCCAACAGATATGACTCCATTAAAGAAGCCAACCACAGAGCATGATCGTTTGTTGAAGTTTAAGTCGACAGATGATACCAAGCAGGTTGATTTTGCCCCGGGCGACTCATCTAAGCAGTTCACACTTAGAGCCAATTGGATCCTAAATAGGAAAGCACACTCATCGAGTTCATCCATGAGAACGGGACATCTTTGCATGTAAGCCTTCAAACATGTCGGATGTAGCGAGGGAACTTGCCGAGCACACTCTCAATATCAATCCTAAATTTAAACCAGTCAAACAATTCCTCCGTTGTTTTAATGAGGAGCAACGCAAGGCCATTGGAGAAGAGGTGGCCCGACTCTTAGCAGTTGGGTTCATCCTTGAAGTTTTTCACCCTAATTGGTTGGCTAACCTGGTGCTGGTACTTAAGAAAAATGGCACTCGGCACATGTGTGTGGACTACACAGACCTTAATAAAGCTTGTCTAGCTAATCCCTTTGCTCTTCCCCATATTGATCAGATCATAGAAACTACGGTGGGTTGTGAGTGTTTGTGTTTCCTGGATGCTTATTGTGGATACCATCATATCAAGATGGCAGTCAAAGACCAAGAGAATACGGCTTTCATCACACCTTTTGGAGCTTTCTGCTATGTGTTTATGCCTTTGGGCATAAGAGTGCCCAGGCGACTTATCAACATTGTGTGCAGAACTATTTTCACAATCAAATTGGGCGCAATGTTCATGCCTACGTGGATGATATTGTTGTGAAATCCAGAATGGAGACTCTATTGGATGATTTGAAAGAGACCTTTGATAATCTCCAGGTCTACAAGATGATGCTTAACCCGGACAAGTGCATTTTTGGTGTGCCTGCAGGCGAACTCTTGGGTTTTTTTGGTTTCAGAGAGAGGCATCGAAGCTAACCCGGAGAAAATCAAGGCTATTACCTCACTAGCTAAGCCGGCGTGCGTAAATGATGTTCAAAGTTTGGCGGGTCGTATTGCAGCCTTAAGCCGGTTTATAAGCCGCCTGGGTGAGAAGGTTATTCCTCTGTACCAGATGATGAAGAAAACTGATCACTTTGTTTGGAGTGATGTTGCTAATGAGGCGTTTGAAGCACTTCAGAAGCAGTTGGCTGAGCCGCCGGTTCTTGTAGCTCCTATTGAGAAGGAACCTTTGCTCTTATATGTGGCAGCAAATAGCAGAGCCATCAGCATAGCAGTTGTGGTGGAAAGAAAAGAGCCGGGTAAGGAGTATCCAGTCCAAAGGCCAGCTTATTATGTCAGTGAGGTCTTAATTGAGTCTAAACAAAGATATCCACATTCACAGAAGCTAGTATATGGGGTGTTCATGGCCAGTCACAAATTGACGCATTATTTTCTTGGTCATCCTATTACTATGGTTAGCTCTGCTCCCTTAGGCGATATTATCCAGAACAGAGAAGCCACATGTCGTGTGGCCAAGTGGGCTATTGAGCTTGGACCCCATGGTTTGAAATATATGCCAAGGACAACGATCAAGTCTTAAGCTCTTGTGGATTTCATCAACGAGTGGACAGAGTTCCAGATGCCTAAAGACAAGCCGGATAATACTTACTGGATAATCCACTTTGACGGGTCTAGACAGCTTGAGGGCTTGGGGGTTGGAGTTATTTTGACTTCCCCACGAGGTGACAAGTTTTGCTATGTTCTAAGGTTAATGTTTCCTTGTACTAATAATGCAGCTGAGTATGAGGCCCTGCTCCATGGCCTGCGAGTGGCCAAAGAGATGAATTTAAGCCAAGTCAGGTGTTTTGGCGACCCAGATCTGGCGGCTCAGCAAGTTTCGGGCACTTGGGATTCTAAAGACCCGCTCATGGCGGCTTATCGCCGGGCGGTTCATAACATTACTGGTCACTTCAAGGTTTACCAACTGGAGCATGTGGATCCCAGGAAGAACGAGGCAGTTGACGCTTTAAGCCGGTGATGTAGGGTAGAACTCTAGAGGCCGATCTTTCACGATTGGAGTGGATCCCTACGAGGAACACGAAGAACACGTGGAAGAAAAGAGAGAAATCACGAGGGGAAACACGCAAGAACAAGTCCAATCACACATCCACTAGACAATCAAACACAAAAGATCAACAAGGGTACATGAACAACAAAAGGAAAGATACAAGGTAAGGTTCATCTCCAAGAGGAGGCCTTGATGGTATCCTAGAAGGATCTTCCCGCGAGGGGGTCTTGATGATATCCCGCAGGATCTTCTCACATGGAGGTCTTGAACTCCATGGGAGTGGTAGTCTCTCTCTCTCAAGAGTAGAGGTAGGAGCAAAGCTCACCTAAGAATGAGCTGTCATAACGCTCACCGTAAAAATGGGAAGGAGGAGGTCTATTTATAGCCGAGGCCACGAAGGGGTAAGTGAGGGGGTGAAATGGATACATGGGCCTCGGCCCGGAGGCATGCACGCAGGCAAAGCCCGGATGATCCGGATGGGGGTCTGGATGATCCAGCCATCGTCCGGATGATCTGGGATGGGGCCCGGATGATCCGACTTCACACGAGGCCTTCGGGTGTCTTCGGACGCAGTTATCCGGATGATGCGGAGTGGAATCCGGATGATCCGGACGGCGGTCCGGATTATCCGGACAGCAGACCGGATGTCCGGCCTGGCTCCTGCAGCCGCTCCGTCTTCTTCTTCTCCTTTCTTCCGTCTTCTCTTCCATGCTTCCCTCGCGGACGGTGTAATCCTTGGCACTTGCACTCCTCCTTGACATCCGTGAAGCTCCAACAATACCTATGCATGCACACGGGAGAAGTGCCAAGTAGTACACCATCCTCGAAGGGGTCAAGTGAGCACGTGTAAAGGAGATGATTCACCTTTGTGTATGCGAAGTAGATGTCGTACGTGTCACTTGCCAAATGGACTCTTGACATGGTGATGTCCGTAGGATGCTCCGCATCATCCCCTCCCCCTTGGGAAAGATCCGACCTTGGATCGAAAACCAAATCACCATGGGAAAGAGATGGCTTCACCGTGAAGAAGTGGACGTTCACCAAGTACTCATCATATTCAAGCTCGCAATGGGCACTCTCCAATGTCACACCGTCTTGGGATTCCTTCAAAATGAGCAAGGACAACAAACACTTGGAAAAACAAATGTGGTTAGTGTTAGTGCAAAACCAAGCATTCAAGAGGTGATTCACCAAACAAGTGTTGTCATCAAGCATAGCATATGGTTTGACAAAGGATTGTGTCATGACATGTAAGAATATCAATCTAGCAAAGCAAAGATATCATGGGGACAAGTATGCAAATGTGAGGTAGCGATGCAAATGTGCGTGACAAGAGAATAAGCATCCACCTCAAGTTAATAGCAAAGCATGCATAAATTGCTCAATGAAAGGTCTACGGTAGGCATAAGAATCATTCACAACACCAAATAAAATGAAGTGTCTAAACACATGGGTCAAGTGCAAGACAATCCAAGCATAACGTGCATAGGGTGTAGTGAAGATAGTGTGGTACTCAACACAATAGAAAGAGCAATTGTTCAACATGTGTGAGGTAATCAAGTCAATCATGTGATAAGCAATGGGACATGGCATATGTGAAGCAATGATATTGGTGCAACCAACCATATGATAGTAGCAAGTAGTCCAAGAATTGGATGCAACACACAAGATATATGTCTCATGAGGCATGGAAATGTGGAAATAATGGATGAAAGCAATATCGCGAACATGCGTGCAAATGGTGCAAGCAAGACATGAACTATGATCCACAATATCCAAGCTCAAGAAGGATGTCACCTTGAAAGTGTGTCCTTGTGCATTCTTCACAATGCCGAAGTGGTAGGAAATGTGTTGTAGAAACAAGTCGTGGTAGAATGTATGAGGCTCACTCTCAAGAGCTCGAATGGTCAACTCACGTGATGTGGAAGTCGACACGAAGTCCAAGTATCCTACACATGCACACAACAAAACAAAGAACGTATGTGCATGGTAGATAAACACATCATCCATCATGATGGTTCTCTTCTCTTGCACATAGCCATTAGAAGCACAAGTGCATGAATAATATGATGCAACAATGGCTATATTCATGGCACTAGGTATATGGTGCAAAGAAGGAAGGCAAGCATGCTTCACAAGGAATATGTCAAAATCTCCAAATATATGCAAGAATGCTATGGGGCAATCTCATTAGCAAGACTAAGAACATAGTTGCCCTCAGTACATGGCAAGTCATCTAGCATAAGAGAGGCAACATATGGAGACATATGACAACATGTAATAGCAATCGTGTGCAAAGCATGGAAATGGATGCCATCAACCGCATGAGATGAGCAAGTATAAATCATGGGCGATGCAACATAAGTAAGCATATCAATCATGTCGTGCAAACTAGTGGAGCGAAGATGCAACACACTAGAATAAATCATGGCAATCATGTCATGTGAGTAGATATTAGGCATAGACAATGCACATGACATATCGCAAGCACGAATACAAAGCAAGATGAAAGTATCATCATAGGAATGGTGCATAAAGCAAACATGTCAATATCAAGAGATATATCCACCAAGCTTGAAAATACACATGAAAGTACTAGAATCAATCATCATGTGTAATGAAAAGCATGGGTCACAAATGCATGGCAAAGGCATAGTAATGAGAATATCATGCAAAGCGAACATGTCAAGATGGGCATATGATATGTAATGGACAATAACCCATAGCCAAGTGAGGGCCATGTAGAAGAAATACGCGAAGTCATTGCGCCAAGTGAGCGGTGGGAATGAAAATCCACGGGATCCCAAATCATCATTGCTCTCTAGAGCTCGTTTTGTCAACTCGTGGGATTGCGAGGTTGACAAGTATTCATGGGTACCTACACAAAAGAGACACAAACCAAAGAAGTTGTGCGTGCGGTAAATGTACACATCATTGATACGTCCATTTTGCATCATGCTTTTATATCCATATTTATTGCATTATGGGCTGTTATTACACATTATATCTCCATACTTATGGCTATTCTCTCTTATTTAACAAGGTTTACCATGAAGAGGGGGAATGTCGGCAGCTGGAATTCTGGCTGGAAAAGGAGAAAATGTTGGAAACCTATTCTACACAGCTCCAAAAGTCCTGAAACTCCACGAAAAAACTTTTTGGAATTAATAAGAATTTCTGAGCGAAAGAAATAGGCCAGGGGGCCCACACCCTGTCCAGGCGACAGGGGGGCGCGCCCCCCCTATAGGGCGCGCCCCCTATGTCCTGGGCCCCCTGGTGGGCCTCCGGCGTCCATCTTCTGCTATATCATCACTTTTACCCTGGAAAAAATTGTGGGCAAGCTTACGGGACGAAACTCCGCCGCCACGAGGCGGAACCTTGGTGGAACCAATCTAGGGCTCTGGCGGAGCCCGTTTTGCCGGGGACACTTCCCTCCGGGAGGGGGAAATCATCACCAACGTCATCACCAACGATCCTCTCATCTGGAGGGGGTCAATCTCCATCAACATCTTCACCAGCACCATCTCCTCTCAAAACCCTAGTTCATCTCTTGTATCCAATCTTGTATCAAAACCACAAATTGGTATCTGTGGGTTGCTAGTAGTGTTGATTACTCCTTATAGTCGATACTAATTGGTTTACTTGGTGGAAGATCATATGTTCAGATCCTTTATGCATATTATTACCCCTCTGATTATGAACATGAATATGCTTTGTGAGTAGATACGTTTGTTCCTGAGGACATGGGAGAAGTCTTGCTATTAGTAGTCATGTGAATTTGGTATTCGTTCGATATTTTGATGAGATGTATGTTGTCTTTTCCTCCAGTGGTGTTATGTGAACGTCAACTACATGATACTTCACCATTATTTGGGCCTAGAGGAAGGCATGGGGAAGTGATAAGTAGAGGATGGATTGCTAGAGTGACAGAAGCTTAAACCCTAGTTTATGCGTTGCTTCGTTAGGGGTTCATATGTATCCATATGTCTAATGCTATGGTTAGGTTTACCTTAATACTTCTTTTTGTAGTTGCGGATGCTTGCAATAGGGGTTAATCATAAGTGGGATGCTTGTCCAAGTTAGGGCAGTACCCAAGTACCGGTCCACCCACATATCAAATTATCAAAGTACCAAACGCGAATCATTTGAGCGTGATGAAAACTAGCTTGACGATAATTCCCAATGTGTCCTCGGGAGATCATTTCTCATTATTAGAAATTGTCCATGCTTATCCTTTGCTACATAAAGGATTGGGCCACCTTGCTGCACTTTATTTACTTTATTTCCTTGTTGCTCCTTACTATTTATCTTATCACAAAACTATCTATTACCTACAATTTCAGTGCTTGTAGAGAAAACCTTACTGAAAACTGCTTATCATTTCCTTCTGCTCCTCGTTGGGTTCGACACTCTTACTTATCGAAAGGACTACGATAGATCCCCTACACTTGTGGGTCATCAAGAATCTTTTCTGGCACCGTTGCCGGGGAGTGTAGCACTTTTGGTGAGTGGAACTTGGTAAGGAAACATTTATATAGTGTGCTGAAATTTTCCGTTACTTGTCACTATGGAAAATAATCCTTTGAGGGGCTTGTTTGGGGTATCTTCACCCCAACCAGAAGAGCAAAGAGTTGCTCCTCAACCTACTGAACTTGATGAAAATATTTACTTTGAGATTCCTTCGGGTATGATAGAGAAACTGCTAGCTAATCCATTTGCAGGAGATGGAACATTGCATCCCGATTTACACCTTATCTTTGTGGATGAAGTTTGTGGATTATTTAAGCTTGCAGGTATTCGGGATGTTGTTTGCAAAAGGAAGGTCTTCCCTTTATCTTTGAAGGGAGATGCAATGACATGGTATAGGCTATGTGATGATACAAGATCTTGGAATTATAAGCGATTGAAGTTGGAATTTCACCAGAAGTTCTATCCTATGCATCTTGTCCATCGTGATCGTAATTACATATATAATTTCTATCCTCGCGAAGGAGAAAGCATCGTTCAAGCTTGGGGGAGGCTTAAGTTAATGTTATATTCATGCCCCAATCATGAGCTCTCTCGGGAAATGATTATTCAGAATTTCTATGCTCGGCTTTCTCTTGATAATCGCAACCTGCTCGATACTTCCTGTGCTGGTTCTTATATGCTGAAAGACTATTGATTTCAAATGGGACTTATTGGAAAGAATTAAATGCAACTCTGAAGATTGGGGTTCCGACGATGGTAAGGAGTCAGGTATGACACCTAAGTTCAATTGTGTTAAATCTTTTATGGATACCGATGTTTTTTGTGGATTTAGCGCTAAGTATGGACTTGACTCTGAGATAGTAGCTACTTTTTGTGAATCTTTTGCTACTCACGTTGATCTCCCTAAGGAGAAGTGGTTTAAATATAATCCTCTTGTTGAAGTGAAAGTAGTTGCACCTATTACAGTCGAAGAAAAGACTATTACCTATAGTGATCCTATTGTTCCTACTACTTATGTTGAAAAACCTCCTTTTCCTGTTAGGATAAAGGATCATGCTAAAGCTTCGACTGTTGTTTGTAAGAGTAGTACTAGGACTTATACAACTCCTGAGCAAATTAATTTTGAACCTAGTATTGCTATGGTTAAAGATCTCTTGGATGAGGACTTAGATGGGCATGTTATTTCTTTCTTGGGTGAGACTGCTAATATTGCTAGACCTGATACTAAGACACGTAGACCTGTCGTAGGCACGCCTGTTATTTCTGTTAAAATAGGAGATCATTGTTATCACGGCTTATGTGATATGGTTGCCAGTGCTAGTGCGATACCTTATGATCTTTATAAAGAAATTATGCACGACATTGCACCCGTTGAATTAGAAGACATTGATGTTACTATTAAGCTTGCTAATAGGGATACCATTAAACCTATTGGGATTGTTAGAGATGTTGAAGTTTTGTGTGGGAAGGTTAAATACCCTACTGATTTTCTTGTTCTTGCTTCCCCACAAGATGCCTTTTGTCCCATTATTTTTGGTAGACCCTTCTTGAATACTGCTAGTGCTAAGATTAATTGTGAAAGGAATATTGTCACTGTTGGCATAGATGGTATGTATCATGAGTTTAATTTTGCTAAGTTTAGTAGACAACCTCGTGAAAGGGAACCACCTTGTAAGGATGAGATTATTGGTCTTGCTTCCATTGCTGTTCCTCCAACTGATCCTTTAGAACAATATTTGCTAGACCATGAAAATGATATGTTTATGAAGGAAAGGGAAGAAATAGATGAAGTGTTCCTTAAAAAGGAACCTATGCTGAAACATAACCTTCCCGTTGAAATTCTTGGGGATCCCCCTCCACCCAAAGGTGATCCCGTGTTTGAACTCAAACCATTACCTGATAATCTTAAGTATGCTTATCTTGATGAAAAAGAAATATATCCTGTTATTATTAGTGCTAACCTTTCAGAGAAAGAAGAAAAAAGATTATTGAAAACTCTGAAGAAGCACCGTGCAGCTATTGGATATACCTTGGATGATCTTAAGGGCATTAGTCCCACATTTTGTTAACACAAGATTTCAGTGGAGAAAGATGCCAAACCAGTTAGAGATCCTCAAAGACGATTAAATCCCAAGATGAAGGAAGTGGTAAGAAAGGAGATACTAAAGCTCCTTGAGGCAGGTATTATTTATCCCATTGCTGATAGTGAATGGGTAAGCCCTGTCCATTGTGTCCCTAAAAAGGGAGGTATTACCATCATTCCTAATGATAAAGATGAATTGATCCCGCAAAGAACTATTACAGGTTATAGGATGGTAATTGATTTTCGTAAGTTAAATAAAGCTACTAAGAAAGATCATTACCCTTTACATTTTATTGATCAAATGCTAGAAAGGCTATCCAAACACACACACATTTTTGCTTTCTAGATGGTTATTCTGGCTTCTCTCAAATACCTGTGTCCGCAAAGGATCAATCTAAAACTACTTTTACTTGCCCTTTTGGTACTTTTGCTTATAGACGTATGCCTTTTGGTTTATGTAATGCACCTGCTACCTTTCAAAGATGCATGATGGCTATATTCTATGATTTTTGTGAAAATATTTGTGAGGTATTCATGGATGACTTCTCCTTCTATGGATCCTCTTTTGATGATTGTTTGAGAAACCTTGATCGAGTTTTGCAGAGATGCGAAGACACTAATCTCGTCTTGAATTGGGAAAAGTGTCACTTTATGGTTAATGAAGGCATTGTCTTGGGGCACAAGATCTCCGAGAGAGGTATTGAAGTTGATAAAGCCAAAGTTGATACTATTGAAAAGATGCCATCTCCCAAGGACATAAAAGGTATAAGAAGTTTCCTTGGCCATGCCGGTTTTTATAGGAGGTTCATTAAGGACTTTTCTAAAATCTCTAGGACTCTGACTAATTTATTGCAAAAAGATATTCCTTTTGTCTTTGATGATGATTGTGTAGAAGCTTTTGAAACACTTAAGAAAGCTTTGATCACTGCACCTATTGTTCAGCCACCTGATTGGAATTTACCTTTTGAAATTATGTGCGATGCTAGTGATTATGCTGTAGGTGTTGTTCTAGGGCAAAGAGTTGATAAGAAATTGAATGTTATCCAGTATGCTAGTAAGACTCTTGATACTGCCCAGAGAAATTATGCTACTATTGAAAAAGAGTTCTTAGTAGTTGTGTTTGCATGTGATAAGTTTAGACCTTATATTGTTGATTCCAAAGCTACTATTCACACTGATCATGCTGCTATTAAATATCTTATGGAAAAGAAAGATGCTAAGCCTAGACTCATTAGATGGGTTCTCTTGCTCCAAGAATTTGACTTGCATATTATTGATAGAAAAGGAGCTGAGAACCCCGTTGCAGATAACTTGTCTAGGTTATAGAATGTTCTTGATGACCCACTGCCTATTAATGATAGCTTTCCTGATGAACAATTAGTAGTCATCAATGCTTCTCGTACTCCTCCTTGGCATGCTGATTATGCTAATTACATTGTTGCTAAATGTATACCCCCTAGTTTCACATACTAGCAAAAGAAAAAGTTCTTTTATGATTTTGGACATTACTTCTGGGATGATCCACACCTTTATAAAGAAGGAGTAGATGGTGTTATTAGATGGTGTGTGCCTGAGCATGAACAGGAACAGATTCTACGTAAGTGTCACTTTGAATCTTATGGAGGGCACCACGGAATAGAACTGCAGACAAGGTACTACAATCTGGTTTTTATTGGCCTGCTCTTTTCAAAGATGCTCGTAAGTTTGTCTTATCCTGTGATGAATGCCAAAGAATAGGTAACATTAGTAGACGTCAAGAAATGCCTACGAATTACTCTCTTGTTATTGAACCGTTCGATGTTTGGGGCTTTGATTATATGGGACCTTTTCCTGCCTCTAATGGTTATACACATATTTTAGTTGTTGTTGATTACGTTACTAAGTGGGTAGAACCAATTCCAACTAGTAGTGCTGATCATAACACTTCTATTAAAATGCTTAAAGAAGTTATTTTTCTGAGGTTTGGAGTCCCTAGATATCTTATGACTGATGGTGGTTCACATTTTATTCATGGTGCTTTTCGTAAGATGCTTGCTAAGTATGATGTCAACCATAGAATCTCATCTCCTTATCATCCGCAGTCTAGTGGTAAAGTAGAGTTGAGCAATAGAGAGCTCAAATTAATTTTGCAAAAGACTGTGAATAGATCTAGAAAGAATTGGTCCAAAAAACTTGATGATGCATTATGGGCCTATAGAACTGCATACAAAAATCCTATGGGTATGTCTCCTTATAAGATGGTTTATGGAAAAGGGTATCATTTACCTCTTGAACTTGAACATAAGGCATACTGGGCTATCAAAGAGCTCAATTATGACTTCAAACTTGCCGGTGAGAAGAGGTTATTTGATATTAGCTCACTTGATGAATGGAGAACCCAAGCATATGAGAATGCCAAGGTTTTCAAAGAAAAAGTCAAACCCTGGCATGATAAGAGGATACAAAAGTGTGAGTTTAATGTAGGAGATTATGTGTTATTATTCAACTCTCGTTTAAGATTTTTTGCAGGAAAACTTCTCTCAAAATGGGAAGGCCCCTACATTATCGAGGAGGTCTATTGTTCTGGTGCTATAAAAATTAACAACTTCGAAGGCACAAATCCGAGGGTGGTAAACGGTCAAAGAATTAAACACTATATTTCAGGTAATCCTATCAATGTTGAAACTAATATTATTGAAACCATAACCCCTGAGGAATACATAAGGGACACTTTCCAGAACGTTCTAGACTCCGAAAAGGCATAGGTATGTGGTACGGTAAGGAAACCGACTCCAAAACAACTCCAATGCCAATTTTTATCAGTTTTGGATTATTTAGGAATTTTCGGAAGAAAGAAGTAGTACGAAAGGGACACGAGGCCGCCACGAGAGTGGAGGGCGTGCCCCCCCTGTAGGGCGCGCCCCCTATCTCGTGGGCACCTCGTGTGCCTCCCGGACTCCGTTTTCTTGTATGTTACGTATTTTGGTCGAAAAAAAATTCATTATATATACTCCCGAAGGTTTTGACCACTGTATCACACAAATATCCTCTGTTTTTGTTTCGAGCTGTTCTCGTTGCAGAATAAGCAAGATGTCTTCTCAGGAGTCAGTTTGGGAGAGCCGGGTGTCTCATCCAATGCCAGGTCCAGGAGTGAATAACGATGCCTACCACTTTGGACCATCAACATAGGATGAGATGGAGGCTGATTTGAAAAGGATAGATGTCATGGAAGAAGATCAAGAAGTCACCTCTCACCTCCGAGCAGAATTCATGATGGGGGAACTACCGAGCGTGGCTATTCCAACTTTGGTCATCCCTTCCAACTCTAGATTTCTTTCTTATGAAAATATGAAAAAGAGTTTCACTTGTTCTCCAGAAGCTATGTAGTATCCTTGGGTAAAAGGAGCGTTGGCCGCTATGGGAAGCTCCATAAAGAAATTATGGATCTCAAACAACAAGTCAATAAGCTCGAAGAGGAGAACCACATCCTGAAGGGCATGATTGCCAAGAAGATCATAACACCAACCGTGAAGAAAGAGAAATAATCACATGGGTATGGGCACTCCCCTTGGCAACTGCCAAGCTTGGGGGAGGTGCCCCGGTATCGTATCACCATCAACTCCTACCTTTACCGCTTTATTTAGTTTGATCCTTTTAGTAGTATCTTGATTTAGTAGTTTGAAGTTTTGATATCAAGTAGTTTTGAGTTTTGCATTGTGATCTCTTTATGTAATAAAGTCCATGTGCTGTCTATAATAAAGTTTAGTGTTGAGTCAAGGGCTTTGCTATGTGCTATGATCTTGAGAAAGTAGAAAGAATAAAAGAGTTCATATTGATCTTATGGATAGTGATAACTTCACACATAGAAAGTATGAGGCATAAAAATTGTTGAGAGTTGATGAATGTAGCCTTGGTCATCGTTGCAATTAATAGGAAGTGATAAGGAAAGAGGGGTTCACATATAAATATATTATCTTGGACACCTTTTATGATTGTGAAGCACTCATTATGTATGACATGCTAAAAGAGTTGATGTTGGACAAGGAAGACAACAGAATGGTTTATGTTTTCCGACATCTCAGTTAAAGTATATTGTCATTGACCTTCCAAACATGTTGAGCTTGCCTTTCCCCCTAATGCTAGCCAAATTCCTCGCACCAAGTAGAAATACTACTTGTGCTTCCAAATATCCTTAAACCCAGTTTTGCCATGAGAGTCCACCATACCTACCTATGGATTGAGTAAGATCCTTCAAGTAAGTTGTCATCGGTGCAAGCAACAAAAATTGATCTCTAAATATGTATGACTTGTTAGTGCAAAGAAAATAAGCTTTGTACGAACTTGTTGTGGAAGTAATAAAAGCGACGGACTGCATAATAAAGGTCCACATACAAGGGGCAATATAAAGTGACGTTCTTTTGCATTAAGATTTTATGCATCAACCCTAAACGCGCATGACAACCTCTGCTTCCCTTTGCGAAGGGCCTATCTTTTACTTTATGTTTTTACTTTATGCTTGAGTCAAGGTGATCCTCACCTTTCCCTTTTTATTTTTATCCTTTGGCAAGCTCCTCGTGTTTGAAAGATCATGATATATATATATATATATATATATATATATATATATATATATATATATCCAATTGGATGTAAGTTAGCATGAGCCATTATTGTTGACATCACCTAAAGGTGAATACGTTGGGAGGCAACACAATAAGCCCCTATCTTTCTCAGTGTCCGACTAAAACTCTATAACCACAAGTACTGCGTGAGTGTTAGCAATTGTAGGAGACTACGAGATAGTTGAGTATGTGATCTTGCTGAAAAGCTCTATTATTGACTCTTTCTGATGTTACGATAAATTGCAATTGCTTGAATGACTGAGATTATAGTTTGTTAGTTCCCAATGAAGTTTTCGAACCATACTTGACATTGTGAATTGCTTGTTACTTGAGCATAGGAAATCATATGACAAAATCTATATATGTTGCTGTTGTTAGAATGATCATGATGCCCACATGTCTGTATTTTATTTTTTATCGACACCTCTATCTCTAAACATGCGGACATATTTTTCGATTCCGGCTTTCGCTTGAGGACAAGTGAGGTCTAAGCTTGGGGTAGTTGATACGTACATTTTGCATCATGCTTTTATATCAATATTTATCGCATTATGGGTTGTTGTCAGTGTCAAAACCGGCGGATCTCGGGTAGGGGGTCCCGAACTGTGCGTCTAGGCGGATGGTAACAGGAGACAAGGGACACGATGTTTTTACCCAGGTTCGGGCCCTCTCGATGGAGGTAAAACCCTACTCCTGCTTGATTAATATTGATGATATGGGTAGTACAAGAGTAGAGCTACCACGAGATCAGAGAGGCTAAACCCTACAAGCTAGCCTATGGTATGATTGTTGTATATATGATCTATCGACTAGCCTGGCCCTGGTTTATATAATGCACCAGAGGCCTAGGATAACAAGAGTCCTAGCCGAATACGCCGGTGGGGAGGAGTCCTTGTCTTGATCGCCAAGTCTTGTGGAATCTTCCTTGTATGCGGCAACTTTCCGGACTGGCCCATGAGTATACGGCCATGGGGGTCCTCGGCCCAATCTAACAGATCGAGAGATGACGTGGTGAGTACCCCCTAGTCCAGGACACCGTCAGTTGTTATTACACATTATATCTCAATACTTATGGCTATTCTCTCTTATTTTACAAGGTTTACCATGAAGAGGGGGAATGCCGGCAGCTGGAATTCTGGCTGGAAAAGGAGCAAACATTGGAAACCTATTCTGCACAGCTCCAAAAGTCCTGAAACTCCAAGAAACAACCTTTTGGAATTAATAAGAATTTCTGAGCGAAAGAAATAGGCCAGGGGGCCACACCCTATCTAGGAGACAGGGGGCGCGCCCCCCCTATAGGGCGCGCCCCCTATCTCCTGGGCCCCCTGGTGGGCCTCCGGTGTCCATCTTCTGCTATATCATCACTTTTACCCTGGAAAAAAATGTGGGCAAGCTTACGGGACAAAACTCCGCTGCCACGAGGCGGAACCTTGGCGGAACCAATCTAGGGCTCTGGCGGAGCTGTTCTGCCGGGGACACTTCCCTCCGGGAGGGGGAAATCAACACCACCGTCATCACCAACGACCCTCTCATCGGGAGGGGGTCAATCTCCATCAACATCTTCACCAACACCATCTCCTCTCAAAACCCTAGTTCATCTCTTGTATCCAATCTTATATCAAAACCACAAATTGGTATCTGTGGGTTGCTAGTAGTGTTGATTACTCCTTGTAGTTGATACTAATTGGTTTACTTGGTGGAAGATCATATGTTCAGATCCTTTATGCATATTATTACCCCTCTGATTATGAACATGAATATGCTTTGTGAGTAGATACGTTTGTTCCTGAGGACATGGGAGAAGTCTTGCTATTAGTAGTCATGTGAATTTGGTATTCGTTCGATATTTTGATGAGATGTATGTTGTCTTTTCCTCTAGTGGTGTTATGTGAATGTCGCTACATGACACTTCACCATTATTTGGGCCTAGAGGAAGGCATGGGGAAGTAATAAGTAGATGATGGGTTGCTAGAGTGACAGAAGCTTAAACCCTAGTTTATGTGTTGCTTCGTTAGGGGTTCATATGGATCCATATGTCTAATGCTATGGTTAGGTTTACCTTAATACTTCTTTTTGTAGTTGCGGATGCTTGCAATAGGGGTTAATCATAAGTGGGATGCTTGTCCAAGTTAGGGCAGTACCCAAGTACCGGTCCACCCACCTATCAAATTATCAAAGTACCAAACGCGAATCATTTGAGCATGATGAAAACTAGCTTGACGATAATTCCCAATGTGTCCTCGGGAGCTCCTTTCTCATTATTAGAAATTGTCCAGGCTTATCCTTTGCTACATAAAGGATTGGGCCACCTTGCTGCACTTTATTTACTTTATTTACTTGTTGCTCGTTACTATTTATCTTATCACAAAACTATCTATTACCTACAATTTCAGTGCTTGCAGAGAAAACCTTACTGAAAACCGCTTATCATTTCCTTCTGCTCCTCGTTGGGTTCGACACTCTTACTTATCAAAAGGACTACGATAGATCCCCTACACTTGTGGGTCATCAATCATCCATCGTGATGTGTATGTGCACGTTAGAGTTAGCACAAGATAAGCATCGCTCAAAGAAATTTGATGCATGGTATAAGAACATGTCATCCATCATGAAAGAATAGTTATTATGTATGACACGATGCGGACACAAATTGAGCAGGCAAGTATTTGGCACATTAATAGCATGTTTGTTCATGAGGAGTATATGGTGCACACAAGTATTGGGATCATGCAAAGGATGGGATGGATCAAAATCTCCTAACATGTATGAGGAAACTGTGGGGGTCTCCTCATGAACAACATTGGAAACATCATATGGAGAAAATGGACAACATCCAAAACAATGCATATCCGAAGCTAGGTGGGTATGGCATGGCATATGAGATAAACGATGCAAAGGGAGCATATCAATATCATCAGAAGAAAAACAAATGCCAATAACCATGGGATTGTCATCTATGCCATATGTGCAAATTGGGTTTATTTTAATGTCATGTGCATAGTCACTATGAAGAGATTGCAAATAAGACATATGGTTGATCTCATGCATAGCATATGACAAGTCAAGCAGATTGTCAAACATGATGTGACCAAGGGAATTGTCACAAGAAATCCTATGTAACATGGCATCACAACTAATAGACTCCACATGAGAATCATCATACTCATCATAAATGGGCAAGAAATCATCACATGAGGAAGTCGCACTAGCATGGATCATGGAAATAGGTGGATCAACATCATGCAAGCAAGCAATGCCAAGAATGTCCACTAGTGGGACTAGCGCATCATCGTCACATTTGTCACCTTTTTCATTCCACTCATGTGGTGTAGGTGAGGTGGGAAAGACCAAATGGTGGTCTTGTTCATCTTGATGGAACCATGTGGGGGTGCATCATATTCCACCATGGACATCGTCTTGTCCAAAGGGAGGACGAAGTCGTCGTGGATCGGCGTGTCATCATCAATAGGACCTAGCACAAAATGATAAGACACAATAGAGGTAGAGGTCGAGTTGTTAGAAATGCAAATGGCCTCACGGGACCTATCAACTATCTCACTCTCTCTATGTGGTGGTTCACTCACTCCCTCAAAGTAGGTGCACTCAATCTCACATATGGTAGAGTCACTCATCTCAGTCAAGTGGTGCGGGTTGTGGCTCTCCTCACATGGGAATTGTGGCAACTCATCATATATGGGGCTAGTGGTGAAGTCACTCTCACTCTCAATATGGTGGCACAAGTCACTCAAGTCATCGTACGTCGCCGTGGTTGAAGGGAAAATCCCATGCTCAACCATCTCTTCACCGTCGTCGTGGATGAAGACCGAAGATGGCACATCATCACTCTTCTCCATGACCGAAGGGAAAATCCCATGCTCGTTCATCTCGTCATTGTCGCCGTGGATGAAGGCCGAAGATGGCACATCATCACTCTCACCTCCAAAGATGGAAGCATCATCCTTGCTCGACACCTTGTCGCTCGCCTCCAAAGCTTGGTCCTTGAAGGTCTCCGTAGTCGTACTTGTTGCCATACTATCTTGAAAAAGAGTCATGGTAGACTCGACACCATCAATGCCACAAAGAGTGATGGTGGTGAAGTCGAACTTGGGAACATCATCTTGGAGCTCGTCGGGCTTGGACATCGTCGTGGTACTAGCCTCATGCTTGTCGTAGAGCTTGGTCGCCGTGAAGTGTGCTTCGGGTGGAGAAGCCTTGCCTTCATGAGTTCTTGTTCCGCCTTGAGAGCACCAATGTAGTAGACGTCGAGGGACTTGTAGTTATGCAGGAAGATAGTCTTGGAGATGTCGTTTTTCAATCCCATCATGATGTGGAACTTCATCGAAATGGCGTCATCCACGTCGGCTCATCACAAGGCAATCGTAATCTCCTTGAAGTACTTGTTGATGGACTTGGATCCTTGGATGGTGTTCTCCAATTGGCGTCGAAGTTGTTCCGTGTAGGTTGGAGGCACGAACTCTCGCCGCAAAGCTCTCTTCGTCTTGGGCCAACTCATGTCATAGTTCTCCGAAGGTGTGTGAAGCCGCCATGTCGAGGCGTAGTCGTGGAAGTTTCTTGTGGTGCACTTCACTGGATCTTCGGAACGGACTTGATGTAGCTTGAGGTAGTCGTCCATCAAGTGCTCCCACTCGAGATACTCCTCGGGTTCTTGAGTCCCATAGAAAGGAATCTCATGGTCGGTGTTGAGGTCGTAGTAGCTCGTGGAAGTCGCGGACTTGAGATTGTGGAGCTTCTCTTGAGCTTAGTCTTGGGGTGCTTGTTGGCGAAGATGTCGTATGTCCGTACGCGAAGATGCCTTGAAGTCGCTTGGCGAAGATGCCAAAGGTGATGGTGAAGTCATTGAGCGGTTGTTGGTGTTGAGCTCTTGACCTTCACGTTCTTGTTGGTAATGGTGTCGATGCCGATGTGATCTTGCCGGAGATGGTAGCTCGGAAGCACGTGCACTTGAGCGTCTTCTCGAAGATGAGGAAGATCGCTTGTAGGACATGATGAGGGCTTTGATCTCCTCCATTTGAACTTGCATCTTGGCGTCGAAGTTGTTTTTCATGGCATCGAACTCGTCGTTGTTGTAGAACAAAGGTGAAATGCCTTGCCTATCCATCACAAGACTCGAGTAGAGGTGAGTAGGAAATGAGATAAACAATACCAAGTTACCTTTTCCCAAAGTTGAGGATGTATCCCGTTTCACTCAATGTGAAATGAAAGAATAGTGGAATTGGTACCGGACTTGTTCACTCACACCTATCAGGTAAAGCTTATGGAGTAGCTTGGTGAGGATAGTGGCACAAAAATTTGATGTGAAATGTTAGCAAGAGTCAATAATGTTGAAAGAGATTCACAAATTCGCAAGTGAAACAAGTAGACCAATAGCAATATGTGGCACACGGAAACGCACACACAGATAGATAAATGGGGTCGTGCAACCAAGGAATGAGCATAAAATGTGGAATCCTCGGAAAATGCTCGTGTTGCACAACTCAAAAGAGATGCTAGCACGATTGCTCAATAGGCGGATATGACACTTGTGCACAACCTATAAGATGCAAAATGTATCAACTTTCTATCCCAAGTATGCTATATATGTTTGGTTTCCGGTGTTTCTCTCAAGATGATCGGATACGACAATCTTATATGCAATGTGGTATGATGCTATGGCACTTGCTTACAAGCTCTTTGCTCTCTATTTTTGCTTAAAAGCTTATTATTTTCTTCTTGTTTTTTGATATGGCCACTTTTGCACAATGCACAAACCAAGATAGCAATTGTATATACGTGAGAACAATCTTGTGACACAAGAGATGATATGATGATACCAATATGATATGGTATGTATGCAATGGAAGGGTGGATCACTAGTGTGCACAAGTAACGTTGCTGGCAATACTCAAATGGCTAGTCCCAATAGGCAAGTGATGCAAAATGGGCTAAGGGTTAACAATGTTGTCATCGAGGTTACCGTCCTTGGTGATGATCAGAGGTGGTGTTGCCAAAGTCGGACCATTCCTAGTTAGCCGAAACACCCTAGGAAATAGAAAAATGACAACTCAAAATCTCAAGGACAAAAGTCAAATGGTGGTAGCGGAAAGCGGTGGTGTTTTTGCACTAGGCAATGATGGGTTTTTGTAGTACACAAGGCCAAAGTGGAGGTTATGGTGGTGGATTATACACAGTGTCCGAGTTGAAGTCACTGTCCCTAAGTAGCCAAAACACCTTAGGAGATACAAACCACAACTCGGACAAGCCCAAATAAAATTGGGTTAAGTTGAGGTGGCGGAAGTGTATGGTGGGCAAGCCTATGCGAAAATGGTGGTGGTGGTTGATGAAGGAGCAATCGTCCCTAAGTAGCCGAAACACCTTAGGAGAATCAAGTCACAACTCAAACAACCACATATGCAATGGGGATCAAAATGGGTTAGGTTGCGGAAGTCGGTGGTGATAATGCGGATGATATGGTGGTGGCCCTAGGCAAAGATGCCAAAGTTCCAAAAATTTGATGGAGTCAAATGATGTTGGTGATATTTTTGTGGGAAGGGGGATGTCAATATCTTCAAAACGAGCTAAAGAATGTCAAAAACGGACTCCGGATGATTAGTTATGACCAAAAGAAAAATTCAGCCGTATCAGTTTCAGGTTTAGCCGGGCATCCGTGAGGAGGTCCGGATGATCCAGGCTTGGTCTGGATGATCCGGGAGTACTTCCGGATGATCCGGGTATGTCAAGGCCGGTTCTGTTGTCTGGGTGCATGGGTTATCCGGACGTCCGGGGGGGGGGGGTCCAGCTGATCCAGGGGATGTCCGAATGATCCGGGAGCAAGTCTGGATCATCTCGGCAGGTCAACTCTGCTCGGGATTTCCTCTAGGGGCGATTTTTTGGGCGGAAATTGGGTGATTTGGGGGCAAAAACTGCGGAGATTTCATGGATGGAAGGTGGGGAAAAGATGGGGGATGCTAGATCCACTTGAAACCAAGCAAATCCACGGATCAAAATCAACAAAGCATCATCAAACCAACAAATCACAAAAAAACTGGGGCTATTTTTGGTGGGGATTTTCGAATTTGGGGACTAAATCAACAAAATTAGGCTAGAAAAAGAGGGATAGAGCTCCAAATTCATGACCACCTTGCTCTGATCCAAGATGATGTAGGGTAGAACCCTAGAGGCCGATCTTTCACGATTGGAGCGGATCCCTACGAGAAACACGAACAAAATGGGGAAGAAGGGAGAGAGATCACAAGGGGAAACACTCAAGAACAAGTCCAATCACACATCCACTAGACAATCAAACACACAAGATCCACAAGGGTACATGAACAACAAAAGGAAAGATACAAGGCAAGTCTCATCTCCAAGAGGAGGTCTTGATGGTATCCTAGACGGATCTTCCCGCGAGGGGGTCTTGATGATATCCCGCAGGATCTTCTCACATGGAGGTCTTGAACTCCATGGGAGTGGTAGTCCCTCTCTCTCAAGAGTAGAGGTAGGAGCAAAGCTCACCTAAGAATGAGCTATCATAATGCTCACCCTCAAAATGGGGAGGAGGAGGTCTATTTATAGCCTAGGCCATGAAGGGGTAAGTGAGGGGGCGGAATGGATACATGGGCCTCGGCCCAGAGGCATGAACGCAAGCAAAGCCTGGATGATCCGGATGGGGTCCGGATGATCCGACCGTCGTCCAAATGATCCGGCAGGGGGCGTAGATGATCCGGCTTCACACGAGGCCTTCTGGTGTCTTCGGACGCAGTTATCCGGATGTTCCAGAGGGGAACACGAATGATCCGGCAGAGCCCGGATGATCCGGACGGTGGTCCGGATGTCCGGCCTAGCTCCTACAGCCACTCCGTCTTCTTCTTCTCCTTTCTTACGTCTTCTCTTCCATGCTTACCTCGCGGACGGTGTAGTCTTTCCTTGGCGCTTGCACTCCTCCTTGACATCCGTGAAGCTTTGACAATACCTATGCATGCACACGGGAGAAGTGTCAAGCAGTACACCATCCTCGAAGTGGTCAACTGAGCACGTGTAAAGGAGTTGATTCACTTTTGTGTATGCGAAGTAGATGTCGTACATGTCACTTGCCAAACGGACTCTTGACATGGTGATGTCCGTAGGATGCTCCACATCATCCGGCTAGGGTCTCAGCGTAAGCCAGTGCCCCCTATTGCATAATTCATATAAGGTAAGTTGCCATCAGAAGAACATCTTGCAATCCTTGACCCGGAGGCACAATTGGTGGCGGCTCTCCACGCCACCCCTGATTGGACAGTTCCTTATTTGGCTTATATGACCTGGGGGGAGTTACCTGAGGATGAAGGTTTGGCTAGGCAAATAACCCGGCGGTCTAATTCCATGACTATTGTCAATGGCGAGTTACACCAATGCAGTGTCACAAGTGTGTTCCAGCTATGTGTTTCTCCTGAAGAGGGTCGTGAGATTCTAAGGGAAATCCATGAAGGATACTGTGGCCATCATGTCGGTTCTAAGTTCCTTGTGGCTAAAGCTTTTCATCATGGGTTTATATTGGTTGACTGCTCATGCTGGTGCAAAAGATCTGGTTAGCAAATGTTATGGTTGTCAGAAGTTTTCTCGACAGACTCATGTGTCGGCTCAAGAATTGAGGATGATTCCAATTACTTGGCCATTTGCAGTTTGGGGGCTTGATATGGTTGGACCTTTCAAGAGGTCTAAGGATAAGAAGACCCACCTCTTGGTGGCAATAGATAAATTCACTAAGTGGGTTGAAGGAGAGCCGGTCAGCAGATGTGATGCAGCCACGGCGGTTCAATTCACGAAAAAAGTAATCTTCCATTTTGGTTACATTACAGCATCATAACTGATAATGGCACTAATCTATCCAAAGGTGTTATGAAGGAGTTCTGTCAATGAGAGCATATTTGTTTTGACATCTCATCGGTAGCTCACCCCCAGTTCAATGGTCAAGTTGAATGAGCCAATCAGGAAATTTTGAGTGGAATAAAACCCCGGCCTATGGTCCCATTGCAATGGACGCCGGGTTGTTGGGTTGATAAGTTACCCTCAGTGTTGTGGAGTATCAACACACCCCCAATAGATCCACAGGTTACACACCTTTCTTCATGGTTTACGGGGCCGAGGCGGTTCTTCCAAGTGATATCCGTCATGACTCGCCCCACGTGGCGGCTTATGTTGAAGCTGATAATGAAAAATCATGTCGGGATGCTCTTGATTTGTTGGATGAAGAGCGCAACCTTGTGGCGGCTCGTTCGGTGATCTTCAGCAAGATCTGCATCGCTATCATAGCCATCGGGTTAAAACTCGAACTTTTCAAGAAGGAGACTTGGTGTTCCGGCTCATCCAAGATCAAACAGATATGCATAAATTATCCCCACTTTGGGAAGGGCCCTTTGTGGTCAGCAAAAATCTGAACAATGGGTCATACTACCTTGTCGATATTCGAGAACACAAGGATTCACACACATCGGAGGAGGAGACCCGCCGGCCATGGAACATCGCTCATCTTCGGCCATATTACACTTGAGCCAATGGCTCTTATGTTGTACATACTTTCTTCAATGTATATACTCTGATCATTATAATAAAGTCGGCATCCCTGATAATTCAGGGCCTCTATCGTTTCATTTCCAAGCATCTAAGCCTTTATTGTCTGTTCATAAGGTCATTTGGGGGTGACCTACTCAACGAGCAGAGCCTTGATTACCCTCTTGATCCGGCTTACATGCCATCTTATTCATCAGTTGGGGGATTCCGTGTCAATGAGCATAGCCATGCTTACCCTCTTGATCCATCTTACATGTCGTCGTATTAGTCACTTGGGGGCTTCCTGCTCAATGAGCATAGCCATGCTTACCCTCTTGATCCGGCTTACATGTCATCTTATTGGTTGTTTGGGGGCTTCCTGCTCAATGAGCATAGCCATGCTTACCATCTCGATCGGCTTACATGCTAGGTGTAAACACCAAATTTAGGGTTAACCAGCAAGTATGTCGTTGTTACTCCGCCCAGGTAATCCTAGGATGACTTGTCATACTCTTGATAGTCAATCTTTTAAATAAGACCCTGAACTTGTTAGCGTTAAAACGGTAGTTTGTCATGTGAGGGTCGGCTTACAGGTCTGCTGGAAATAATGCAGTGGCTGTGCGGCTGCTACCTCTTGAGCACTGCGTTGGATTTCCCCGAAGAGGAGAGGATGATGCAGTAAAGTAGCGTAAGTATTTCCCTCAGTTTTTGAGAACCAAGGTATCAATCCAGTAGGAGATCACGCACGAGTCCCTCGTACCTACATAAAATGATAGCTACTCGCAACCAACACGATTAGGGGTTGTCAATCCCTCCACGGTCACTTACGAGGGTGAGATCTGATAGAGATGATAAATAATATTTTTGGTATTTTTGATATAGAGATGCAAAGTAAAAAGTAAAAGGCAAAGTAAAAACAAAGCAAGTAAATAAAGTAATGGAGATTGATATGATGAGAATAGACCCGAGGGCCATAGGTTTCACTAGTGGCTTCTCTCAAGAGCATAAATATTCTACGGTGGGTGAACAAATTACTGTTGAGCAATTGATAGAAAAGCGAATAATTACGAGATTATCCAGGCATGATCATGTATATAGGCATCACGTCCAAGACAAGTAGATAGAAACGATTCTGCATCTACTACTATTACTCCACTCATCGACCGCTATCCAGCATGCATCTAGAGTATTAAGTAAAACAGAGTAACGCCTTAAGCAAGATGACATGATGTAGAGGGATAAATTCATGCAATATGGTAAAACCCCCATCTTGTTATCCACGATGGCAACAATACAATACGTGCCTTGCAACCCTTTCTGTCACTGGGTAAGGACACCGCAAGATTGAACCCAAAGCTAAACACTTCTCCCATTGCAAGAACTACCAATCTAGCTGGCCAAACCAAACGGATAATTCGAAGAGACTTGTAAAGATAACTCAATCATACATAAAAGAATTCAAAGAAGAATCAAATATTGTTCATAGATAAGCTGGATCATAAACCCACAATTCATCGGTCTCAACAAACACACCGCAAAAACAAGATTACATCGAATAGATCTCCACAAGAGAGGGGGAGAACATTGTATTGAAATCCAAAAAGAGAGAAGAAGCCATCTAGCTACTAACTATGGACCCGAAGGTCTGAAGTAAACTACTCACACTTCATCGGAGAGGCTATGGTGTTGATGTAGAAGCCCTCCGTGGTAGATGCCCTCTTCGGCGGAGCTCCGGAATAGGCCCCAAGATGGGATCTCGCGGATACAGAAGGTTGCGGCGGTGGAATCAGGTTTTTGGCTCCTCTTCTGATCTGACGGGGGTACGTAGGTATATATAGGAGGAAGGAGTACGTCAGTGGAGCAACAGGGGGCCCACGAGGCAGGGGGCGCGCCCGGGGGGCACCCTCCACCCTCGTGACCGCCTCTGGCACTTCTTGGAGTAGGGTATAAGTCTCCTGGATCACGTTCGGTGAGGAAATCACGTTCCCGAAGGTTTTATTCCGTTTGGACTCCGTTTGATATTATGTTTCTTCGAAATACTGAAATAGGCAAAAAAAAACACCAATTCTGGGTTGGGCCTCCGGTTAATAGGTTAGTCCCAAAAATAATATAAAAGTGGAAAATAAAGCCCAATATAGTCCAAAACAGTAGAGAAAGTAGCATGGAGTAATCAAAAATTATAGATACGTTGGAGACGTATCAAGCATCCCCAAGCTTAATTCCTGCTCGTCCTCGAGTAGGTAAATGATAAAAAAGAATTTTTGATGCGGAGTGATACTTTGGCATAATTTCAATGTAAATCTTCTTGATTGTGATATGAATATTCAGATCTGAAAGATTCAAGACAAAAGTTCATATTGACACAAAAATAATAATACTTCAAGCATACTAATCAAAGCAATCATGGCTTCTCAAAATAACATGGTAAAAGAAAGTTCATCCCTACAAAATCATATAGTTAGGCTATGCTTCATTTTCGTCACACAAAGATGTTCCCAACTTCTATACCCCCGATGACAAGCCAAGCAATTGTTTCATACTTAAATAATCTCAAACTTTTTTAACCTTCACGCAATACATGAGCGTGAGCCATGGATATAGCACTATGGGTGGAATAGAATATGATGATGGGGATTGTGTGGAGAAGACAAAAAAGGAGAAAGTCTCACATTGACGAGGATAATCAACGGGCTATGGAGATGCCCATCAATTGATGTCAACATGAGGAGTAGGGATTGCCATGCAACGGATGCACTAGAGCTATGAATGCTCAACAAAAGAAAACTAGTGGGTGTGCATCCAACTTGCTTGCTCATGAAGACCTAGGGCATTTGAGGAAGCCCATCGTAGGAATGTACAAGCCAAGTTCTATAATGAAAGATTCCCACTATTATATAAAAACAACAACTTATGAGGCTCACTACATGAGAAACAAGGTGCTACTTTGAAGCACAATATATGAGACTCACTACATGAAGAAAAAGGTGCTACTTTGAAGCACAATATATGAGACTCACTACATGAAGAACAAGGTGCTACTTTGAAGCACAAGTGTGGAAAAAGAGATAGTAGCATTGCCTTTTTTTCTTTTCTTTTCTTTTTTTTGGGCCTTTCTTTTTTTGGCCTTTCTTCTTTTTTTTGGGCAATGCTCTAATAATGATGATCATCACACTTCTATTGATTACAACATAAGGATTACAACTCGAAACTTAGAACAACATATGACTCTATATGAATGCCTCCGGCGGTGTACCGGGATGGTGCAACGAATCAAGAGTGACATGTATAAAAAATAATGCAATGGTGGCCTTGCCACAAATACGATGTCAACTACATGATCATGCAATGGCAATATGACAAAAGTAACGTATGTCATGATGATGATGGTGGAAGTTGCATGGCAATATATCTCGGAATGGCTATGGAAATGCCATAATAGATAGGTATGGTGGCTGTTTTGAGGAAGATATAAGGAGGTTTATGTGTGATAGAGCGTATCGTATCACGGGGTTTGGATTCACCGGCGAAGTTTGCGCCAACTCTCAAGGTGAGAAAGGGAAATGCACGGTACCGAAGAGGCTAGCAAAGGCGGAAAGGTGAGAGTGCGTATAATCCATGGACTCAACATTAGTCAAAAGAACTTATATACTTATTGCAAAGATTTAGAAGTCATCAAAAATCAAGTACTACGCGCATGCTCCTAGGGGGATAGATTGGTAGGAAAAGACCATCGCTCGTCCCCGACCGCCACTCATAAGGATGCACAAGCCAGGTACACTTCATGTTTCAAATTTGTTACACAACTTTAACCATACGTGCATGCTACGGGACTTGCAAACTTCAACACAAGCATTTCTCAAATTCATAATCACCCAACTAGCACGACTTTCATATTATCACCTCCATATCTCAAAACAATTATCAAGTATCAAACTTATCCTAGTATTCAACGCACTCAAAACAAAGTTTCACATATCTTGAATACCAAGTATACTAACATTAATCAATTACCATGCTATTAACGACTCTCAAAATAATCTAAGTGAATCATGAGAGATCAATTGTTTCTTTAAAACTAATCCACCACCGTGCTCTAAAAGATCTAAGTGAAGCACTAGAGCAAAAATTATTACGCTCAAAAGATATAAGTGAAGCACAATGAGCAAAACTATCAAGCTCAAAAGATATAAGTGAAGCACCATGAGTATTCTAGCAAATTCTAAATCATGTATGACTCTCTCAAAAAGGTGTGTACAGCAAGGATGATTGTGGCAAACTAAGAAGCAAAGACACAAATAATAAAGACGCTCCAAGCAAAACACATATCATGTGGTGAATAAAAATATAGCTCCAAGTAAATTACCGATGGAAGTAGACAAAAGAGGGGATGCCTTCCGGGGCATCCCCAAGCTTTGACTTTTTGGTGTCCTTGGATTATCTTGGGGGTGCCATGGGCATCCCCAAGCTTAGGCTCTTGCCACTCTTTTTTCCATAATCCATCAAAAGAATTCACCCAAAACTTGAAAACTTCACAACACAAAACTCAATAGAAATCTCGTGAGCTCCGTTAGTGAAAGAAAACAAAAGACTACTTCAAGGTACTGTAATGAACTCATTCTTTATTTATATAGGTGTTAAACCTACTGCATTCCAACTTCCTTATGGTTTATAAACTAATTTATTAGCCATAGATGCATTGAAATAAGCAAACAACACACGAAAAACAGAATCTGTCAAAAACAGAACAGTCTGTAGCAATATGTAACTAACGCAAACTTGTGGAACTCTAAAACCTCTACCAAAATAGGAAGTACTGTAAAATTTGTTTATTGATCAGAATAAAAAAGAATCAATGCAAAAGCACGTTCCTGTGATTTATTGAATTTTTTATCGTGAGCGCAAAGTTTCTGTTTTTTAGCAGAATCAAATCAACTATTATCATAGCTTATCCTATCGGTTCTACTTGGCACAAACACTAACTAAAACATAAAACCACATCTAAACAGAAAGTAGAAACAAAATTTAACACTAAACAGGAACAAAAACAAAGAACACAAAACAAAATTGGGTTGCCTCCCAACAAGCGCTATCGTTTAACGCCCCTAGCTAGGCATAAAAGCGAAGATAGATCTAAGTATTGCCGTCTTTGGTAGGCAATCCATAAGTGGCTCTCATGATAGATTCATATGGTAGTTTTATTTTCTTTCTAGGGAAGTGTTCCATACCCTTTATCAAGGGAAATTGGAATCTAATATTCCCTTCCTTCATGTCAATAATCGCACAAGGAAAGGTCTACCAAGAATAATAGGACATGAAGGATTGCAATCTATATCAAGAACGATAAAATCAACGGGCACATAATTTCTATTGGCAACAATAAGAACATCATTAATTATTCCCATAGGCTTTTTAATAGTGGAATCCGCAAGATGCAAGTTTAGAGAGCAATCTTCAAAGTCACGGAAATCTAGCAAATCACACAAAGTTTTGCGAATAGTGGAGACACTAGCACCCAAATCACACAAGGCATGAAACTCATAATCTTTAAATTTTGATAGTAGGTTCCCACTCATCATAGAGTTTTCTAGGGATAGAAACTTTCAACTCAACTTTTTCTTCATAAGATTGCATCAAGGCATCAACAATGTGTTCAGTAAAGGCCTTATTTTGACTATAAGCATGAGGAGAATCTAGCATGGATTGCAACAAGGAAATACAACCAATCAAAGAGCAATTTTCATAATTAAATTCCTTGAGATCCAACATCAAGATTTTTATTTCTTTCAATCCCACTTTCATCAATTTCATCATCAAGATCTAGAAACTCATAATTCTTAGGGCGCCTTCTAGGTAAAGGAAGATCATATTCAGTTTCATCAAGATTCATATTGCAAAACAAGGATTTAATAGGGGACACATCAATAACTTTTAGATCTTCATCTTGATTTTCATAGGAATCGGGTTTAGCGGCCATCTTATTAACTAAGGTAGCTTGCATATCCGAAATTTCAGCTGTCATTTTTTCAAGACGAGTAATTTGAGCTCTTATAGCATTGAATTCTTTAGACACGTCATCGTGTTCTTTATTCATAAAACTCATAAAACTTTTTTGTTCCTTAAGCTCGTTTCTAAAGAAATTATTATGCTCAAATTGCAAAACCATAAACTTTCTGACATTACTTTTGATCTCTTCTAGCCTTTTAAGGTGAAGATCACCAAATTTAGGGAGAGCCATTGCAACAAGTAAGCAGACTAACACACGAGCAAACAAACGAGAAAAAGGCAAAAGAGAAAGAGAGCAGGAGATTGGGAAAGAGAGGGCGAATAAAACGGCAAGGGTGAAGTGGGGGAGAGGAAAACGAGAGGCAAATAATGTAATGCGAGAGATAGGGATTGTGATGGGTACTTGGTATGGTTGACTTTTGCGCAAACTCCCCGGCAACGGCGCCAGAAATTCTTCTTGCTACCTCTTGAGCACTGTGTTGGATTTCCCCGAAGAGGAGAGGATGATGCGGTAAAGTAGCGTAAGTATTTCCCTTAGTTTTTGAGAACCAAGGTATCAATCCAGTAGGAGATCACGCACTAGTCCCTTGTACCTACACAAAACGATAGCTACTCGCAACCAACGTGATTAGGGGTTGTCAATCCCTTCACGGTCACTTACGAGGGTGAGATCTGATAGAGATGATTTATAATATTTTTGGTATTTTGATATAGAGATGCAAAGTAAAAAGTAAAAGGCAAAGTAAAAAACAAAGCAAGTAAATAAAGTAATGGATATTGATATGATGAGAATAGACCCGGGGGCCATAGGTTTCACTAGTGGCTTCTCTCAAGAGCATAAGTATTCTACGGTGGGTGAACAAATTACTGTTGAGCAATTGATAGAAAAGCGAATAATTATGTGATTATCCAGGTATGATCATGTATATAGCCATCACGTCCAAGACAAGTAGATCGAAACGATTCTGCATCTACTACTATTACTCCACTCATCGACCGCTATCCAACATGCATCTAGACTATTAAGTAAAACAGAGTAACGCCTTAAGCAAGATGACATGATGTAGAGGGATAAATTCATGCAATATGATAAAAAACCCATCTTGTTATCCTCGATGGCAACAATACAATACGTGCCTTGCAACCCTTTCTGTCACTGGGTAAGGACACCGCAAGATTGAACCCAAAGCTAAACACTTCTCCCATAGCAAGAACTACCAATCTAGCTGGCCAAACCAAACGGATAATTCGAAGAGACTTGTAAAGATAACTCAATCATAAATAAAAGAATTCAAAGAAGAATCAAATATTGTTCATAGATAAGCTGGATCATAAACCCACAATTCATCGGTCTCAACAAACACACCGCAAAAACAAGATTACATCGAATAGATCTCCACAAGAGAGGGGGAAAACATTGTATTGAGATCCAAAAAGAGAGAAGAAGCCATCTAGCTACTAACTATGGACCCGAAGGTCTGAAGTAAACTACTCACACTTCATCGGAGAGGCTATGGTGTTGATGTAGAAGCCTTCCGTGGTAGATGCCCTCTCCGGCGGAGCTCCGGAATAGGCCCCAAGATGGGATCTCGCGGATACAGAAGGTTGCGGCGGTGAAATTAGGTTTTTGGCTCCTCTTCTGATCTGACGGGGGTACGTAGGTATATATAGGAGGAAGGAGTACGTCAGAGGAGCAACAGGGGGCCCACGAGGCAGGGGGCGCGCCCAGGGGGGGACGCGCCCTCCACCCTCGTGACCGCCTCTGGCACTTCTTGGAGTAGGGTCCAAGTCTCCTGGATCACGTTCGGTGAGGAAATCACGTTCCCGAAGGTTTTATTCCGTTTGGACTCCGTTTGATATTCTGTTTCTTCGAAATACTGAAATAGGCAAAGAACAACAATTCTGGACTGGGCCTCCAGTTAATAGGTTAGTCCCAAAAATAATATAAAATAGGAAAATAAAGCCCAATATAGTCCAAAACAGTAGACAAAGTAGCATGGAGTAATCAAAAATTATAGATACATTGGAGACGTATCAGCGGCCCATGAAAGTACTTGAAGTTTTAGGCTTGGTGGACTATGAAAGCCTTGTTTTTCTGGATTTCTGTTGTTCTGAATTTTTTTGGATTCATATCCTTCTTCTGTGTTATCATATGATTTTCAGAATTCAGGCCATGTAGCCTTAACTATATGACTTATAATTGAGCATATTGGGTTCATAACCGGATATTGTCTTTGGAGGTCGAGCTCCATGGAGCTCGGTTTTGAAAATATTGAATTTTGTCAAATTTCATATTTTCTACATTTCAAAAAATCCTGAAAAAAATCACGCATATACATGAAGGCATAACACACATGTGTGTAAAGTTTTAGGGCAAAATAAGTTGAAATGAGGGCTATGCAAAAAAGACAAATCTGGGGCTTCTTAACACATGATACTATTCATCCTCTCAGGCCATGAATTAGTCTTTTTTGTACAAGTCACATTTCAACGTTTTTCATTCTGAAATTTTACACACATATACATAACATACTTGTTTACTTGCACAATTTTTTTCAGATTTTTTTGAAACCAAAAAGTTTGAATGTTGGTTTGTTTTCAAAAAAGGCCTCCATGGCTCTCGGGAGCCAAACGTCCTCTCTCGTTAATAACCCGCCCTGACAGCGGATTATAAGCCGCCAGGAAAATTGCCTTGGGCAACCAACATCATGATATTTCATGTATACGGCTTCTTTTCGTCAAAAGAAGGTATTATGATCTACAGGTATGATTGTACATATTGTTATAAATATTGAGGGTCTTGGTAAACCGCCCTGGTTTTCGGCTCTAAGTTGTTGGCATGTTTCCGGTTTAACTAGCTTTAAGTCTATCAAAGAATTATTTTCAGGGTTGTTCAAAGATATTTGTGACCCGTCATGGTTTAAGCCATCAGTGCACATGTTATTGATTTGTGTGCGGGGAATATGATAATATGACCCACATGATTGATAATATCATAAGTTCAAACGACGGATCTTCAACATCAGATCGACGGTTTAAATATTCAGAAAATAAACATGCACAATGGCATGGGAGATCATTGTTTCAAACTAGCCTATTACAAGGCTTTCACAAAGCCCAATGATTCAAAGTTTTTCATAAGAAACGCTACGCCGTGGTCTGAGAGAGCCGCCCTTTGGATCTGTTGTTTTGCTCTTGATGAGTTGAAGACTCCGGGTTAACCTGCTCCGGCTCTTCTTCTTCGTCCGTCGTTTGGAGGTTAGGTGATGCCAAGTCAATGTCGATTAAGGCTTGAAATTCAGCTTCATCATCTATAAGTGTGGACGGATCAACTTCAAGAGCAAAGGTGTGCTTGCGCGTTGGAGGGATGAGATCAACAACTTCATAAGTCGACGCCCTCACTGTTGAATTTTCCACTGTATAAGCCGCCTGATATCTGGATAGATCGGTTTCTTCGGCTAGCTTGCTTGCTAGTGGGCGCATCTCCTTCACACAAGCGGCAAAGTCAACTTGGTCAAAGGGATACCTGTCTTCTTTCAGACTTGGGCAGCCAGTGGCCAACTCCTCTGGGTCTAGTTCTGCCTGCCACGCTTTCGCCCGGCTCAAGGCAGTAATAGCACCAGCTCTGGCGGATGATTGCTTTACCTCTTCAATTCTTTGGGGCAGGATAGAGAGTTTGTCCAAAACCTCCCTGAGAAGTGAAGGTGGTTGTTTGGTGTGAGAGATGGCGGCTATGGTACACTGAGCACCTGTGTATAGTTGCTCCACCAAAGTGTAAACCGCCTTTAGCTTCACCAGCATATCTTGGCCAAGGTTGGCACTCCTGGGGCCTGTTAAATAAAACGAGAAAATGAGTCGCCAGGAGGTTACAAGGTAAAACATTGGAAATAGTTAAAACATCTTGGATTACTTACCAAATATGGCAGCAGTCATGTGAGAAATATGGCGTTTTAAGCCGGTCAATTCTGTAGTGGCCTCTTTTAAGGAAGATTCGACAGTCTCTGCTCTTTGTATCAAGGCGGTTCTCTCTTCATCCCTGCTGGATCTCTCAGTAGCAAATCCGGTTTTAGCTTCCCGTTTTCATCCAGGCTAAACTTGAACTTGGAGTCAGCCTTGCGAGTCTCCAATTCTTGGTGTTCAAGCCTGGTCTTCACATCTGTCAATTGGGACTCGGCCAAGTTTAAAGCCTCCTGCAAGTAAGAGTTAAAACAATCAATAAACAAATTTGACAGGATGTGGTACATATACAAAGTCCCAAGCCCTTTGCAAGCAAAGCACTCGACACTTGGGGGCTAATTTGTGAGAAAGCTCTTTTCAAATTAAGTTACAGGAGACCCGGCTCATCTGTCACAGATAAATCGGCCTGTGAGGGCTATGCGGTGAACTTCTCTTCCTAAGGATAATAAAAATGATCCGGCTCATCTTTATCGAGACAAGATGGGTCATGGGGGCTATGGCTCAGAATTTATTATAACATATTGGATGAAGTCTTCGCCATACTCAACAAATCTTTTCCTATGGCTAAGACTTGGGGGCTGGATGATTATATAGGCAGAGGAAACAGATGTTCATACCTCATATTTCTATCGCATTCTCTTGACTATGTCAGCTTCTAGATCACGACCAGTATGAAGGTGGCTCAGATAGCCGGAATATAGTTCATTGACATCCAGGTTTTGATAGCTGGCAATGTCAAACTTGGACTTGCTCTTTTCAATAAGTTCCTCCTTGGCAGAATGCTTGGCCAAAATCGTGGGATTCCCCGGTTCTACATAGCCAATACATGTAATCAAGACGTCTTCAGTGCTTTCCTCAGCGGGCTTGGCAGGGCTTGGCGGCTTAGTGCTTGATGGGTCAGCGATCATTGGATCCACAGGAGTGTCAAGAGTTTCTGGTGGCGGGTCATCAGCAATGTCTTCAGGATTCTGCGTTGAGGACTCAAATGCTGGTGTTGCTTCTCCGGCTCATGGACTTTGGGGTCTTTGGCCGGCTTATTTGTCTTCAATTTCTTGCTGGCTTTGCTATAATGCTAAAAATAAGAAATAAGGATATAAGTATATCAATTTACATATGTTAAATGACAAAGTAAAATGCCATTACCCAAGGGCAACTTTGAAGGCAGGCATTTGGGTCTACGAAGAGTCGCCAGATGAAGAATGAGAAGTTCCCTGATAATTGAGTCAGAAGGATTAAGTGGTTAATGAATAAGACCCGCCTTTGGATAAAAAGGGATTGAATTCTGAGGCGCCTCTTTCTGACGTTTGCGAGGGGCCGGTGTGTTGGGTAATCCGGAGGAAAGTTCTCCACCTCCACTATTCTAGGTTCTGCGTCGGGTCTCATGTTGTTGTTGCTTCAAAAGAAAGTTTGTATCCAAGTAAGCTAAAGGATGAGAATATCTTACTTTCCGGTTCACTTGTCGAACCTTATGTCTCGGCAAAGGCTCTGAGTCGGAGGAAACAATAGTTACCTCTTCAATGTCTTCTTGGCTGGTTTCCGCATCATCTTGAGAGGAGTCAACATCAATAAGATGCATAAAAATGAACCAAGAGATTCAAGTTCTACCTCTGACTCATTCTCCTAGGCAAAAAGTTTTGAGGTGTCTGATTTCTTCTTGTTCTTCTTGGAGGCCTTGGTCTTGGCTCTGGGTTTTTTGGCCACCTTCTCCTACTCTTGGTACTTCTTGTTCCAGAAGGCAGAGTCGGCCTACATAAATCAAAAGAATATAAGGGATATGCAGTTTGTATAAACGGCGAGAAAAGTGAATGAATTGGAATGCTTACATCTGGTGGTGGGTTAAGAGCGCAGAAGGGATTCAACCCCGCCTTGCTGCAGCTCTCTAAACTTTTCCCAATCAGGAATTAAGTCATGTCGTTGATCACTTTCTCATTCAAACGTACTTGGCAGTGGCGCTGAGGATCTTTGACATCGCCAGTGTATGTACACATTAAACCGGGCCAGCGGCTCAAAGGTATAACCCTCCAAGCAACCCACGAAAAGACCAGGTCGACAACGGTTAATCCATTAGGTAGCAAAGCCCTTACCTTTGAAAAGGTGGGCATGTACTTAGCTTGTTCAGCCATAGTAAGCCGATCTAGAAGAGGGTGTTTTGGGTTAAGCCGGTGGTCGCAGAAACCCAGCAGATGATTCTCATCAGATGGAGACGTGTCTTGGCAGTAGAACCAAGTCTGATTCCAGTCTTTAGGGTGACTGGGAAGTGCGGTAGAGGGGAAGATACCATCTCTTCGTTGTTGGATTGAAATTTCACCAAGCTCTAGGCTGGGTCTGTTTGTGAATTCAGTCTGGCGGTTCAAATAATATTACTCTCTGAAAAGATCAACATTGGGTTCTTCCTGAAGATATACTTCGCAAAATACTTGGAAGTTGCAAATGTTAGAAATGGAATTGGGTCCGATGTCTCGAGGGTGGAGCTGAAAGAAGTGCAGTACTTCATGGAAAAACTTTGACCCGGGTGGTGAGAAGCCCCGATTTATGTGATCAGCAAAAAACTATAAGTTCGTTCTCCTTTGGCTAAGGTCTATTCGTTCTCCTTTGGCTAAGGTCTAGCTTCATCTGGTCCTGGAACCCGCCAGTGGATGATGTTTTTTGCTGCTAAAACACCCATTTGAACATACTCATCGAGCATTTGTTCTTTAACAATTGAAGGGACCTAGTTGCATGAAGTAACGATCTTAGTCATGTTTGTTACAAAAGGCCTAAGAAGGAAATATTGGCGCGTTAAATTCATAACGATAATATCAGCTACAGAGAAGTACTGGCGGTTTAAAAAAGTTCAGAGCTAAGCTGGCGGTCTTTGGCGGGTTACAAAATCTGAGTTAAGCCGCCCTATGCCAGTGGTGAATTGGTTATCTACGAATCTGGAGTAGAATTTCACTAAGTGCTGGATAAACAGGTTTTGCAAACTCTACATATGATTTTGGATCTACATCAGTTCAAAAAATAAGAACAATTCGTAAACCCAAGGCTACGGCAGCGGAGGAACTTGCGAGTTGAGATAGAATCATGATTAGCGGGGGTATATCTGTGGTTGGAAGGCATTGCTAAACTGTTTCCGCGCGACTTCGGTATTGTTTTCATATCAAACTAGGCATCTTAGAGGGGATTGCAAGGAACGGTGAAGAACATCGACGAACACCGAAACCCTAGTGCAGATTGGATATGAAGGGAGATGAACACTCATTGAGGCTGATGAACAGAGGAGGAGCGCTGCCATTTTTCTGGTTCACTCAGGTTGATGCAGTGGTCGGGGTTGACTCCGTTGGAGGAGGACAATGGCAGTGGAGCTCGAGTCGCAGTGGAGTCGCGAGGAAGAAGAAGAAGAAGCAGAGGCAGGGGTAAAAAGTGAAAACGGGGGCCCCTGTCCCTATTTATAAGGAAGTGATGAGATGTCATGCATGGAAATCTAGGAGATGAAATGATTATGTTCACAATAAGGGCGCCTCGTTTTTCAGGAAGGCTATTAAAGAGAAGGATCCTTTAGATATCCTCAATTTTGTGCAAAATCAATGTGCATGATGTCATGGCGGGTTACAAAGATTTACTGGTGTTACGTTATGGCGGATTACAGTGGTGTGAATGAGGTTCAACACTGGAGTACAGTTCTGTTCAAGTTAAGACAGTGAAGATTGATGTGAACAAGTTCAAGTCAACCTGGGGCCTAACGTTGGAGATATAAATCCGAGGTATGACCCGTCCAGGAGCGGTCGGGTTATGACATTGGCGGTTCAGTGTGAAAAAGTTCAAGGAAGCCCAAGGTGTGAAGATCGCGGCTCATGGAGGCAGGCCTAGAGAAGGCCCAGAACCGGGGCCTATGAACCACCATATGATAATTTGTCGTGTAAGGCAAGGATTAGTTAGAAACCGAGCTGCCCACGGTGTGTGAGCTGCCCAGGACTCTGTAAGCTGCCTGGTCCCAACCTGTGTATATAAAGGTGAGACCCGGCGGCGGGTTAACTCAAGAAACAAGCAGTCGAGAACTAGTTCAAGCGTATTAGCTCCCTTGTAATCAAAACCCAAGGAATACAACTAGAAGCAGGAGTAGGCTTTTTCCTCCACTGAGAGGGGCCGAACCTGGGTAAACTCCTTGTGTCCTTTGTCCCGTTCAACCCCTTTCAAGCTAACCCAACTGTGATGGCTTCACACCTAAGTCCTTTCACCAGGACATCTGCCGTGACCAAACCACGACAGGCGCACCATTAATATGGAGTAGTGAGAGTAGTGGGAGAGAGGCGGGCGGCGGTCAAACCGTTGGCTCGCCCCCCGGTGAGCCTGTGCACCGGACTGCTGGCATGCCTACCGTCATTTCACACAACTAATCGCACACCTCTCGATGACACTGCGCAGCAAGAACACCTCCGTCAATTCACGCACCTACACATACGCCTCCCGTATGCCTGTGCGGCCGACTTCTTGCATGTGTCTCGTCAACTCACGCCTACTCGCACGGCACACGGGTCGCGTGGCGACATGTATATTGTTTTTCTATTTGGATTATTAATATTGCCGCTTTATTGCTTAACCGAAGCATGACACGTATCCATTGTTGGTCTAACGCTCACGGTTCGAATAAATACTCCGTTTGGGGTATTGGTTCCCTATTATTAATAATCTCCCGTTTGTAATTAGATAAAGATTACATCAAAACTGGTCTCAAATTTGACAAAAAAAAGTACAATGCCACTTTGTATTTGTGTCCATATGACAACACGATAAGTTTCATGAACTTCAAATAAGTTTTGGATGTACTAGAATTTAAAAATCAAGATTCTCATTGTTTGAAATTTCTTGCACGGGGAGTAAACATGCACCCAGTGAGGCACATGTGTTTTTGCAATCCATTTAGGTGCCTGTCACATTTTCATGTAGCTCAAATTTGATTTTCGCACATTATACCCATAGAAAATCAATCAATTAATGTACTAAAACGTTTTAATGATATATGTTTGTTTTTAAATTAGAACGTCCCTCCTCTGGTAATATATGTTCACCGCGAGTTAATTTAACATGCATCATAGTTGCGGTGGATTCCCGATGTGTGTGTGTGGGTGTGTGCGTCTGGGGGTGGCAGGTGGCTCGCAGTACACTACGAGTTGTGAGCCACCGTGTGGGTTGGCCGTTTTGTTAGGTAGGTGCCACATTAGAGTCGTGAATTCGTTGTTTAAAACATTACACAATCCTTTCATACATACATATTTTGGCCACATGCAGTCGATGGTTGTCCTACACGACACTCGATACTCGCGTGTGACGCTTTCTGTGGGCCCGCGAGATCGTCGTCCATCACTTTGACGAACAACTGACAGTGAGGTTAATTTGACCGGCAAGGTAGAATCTTTTTTGTTTGTGTTATGGTGGTATATAGTACACGTCGAAGAGGTGGGAGGGGAATAGCATATATACTATACGCACGCGTCCGTGAACAAGTACACCTCACTCAGAGTCGGGACTTTTCGGTTTCTGAGGTACGTGCCACATCAAAGTTCTGAAATTGGCTATTCAAACATCACACAACACCTCTTTGGGCCACAGGCATGCAGGCGGTGGTTATCCTAGCTAGGACACTCACGTGTGATGCTTCCATCTGTGGGCCCATGAGCCATCGCTGATGCATGCATCACTTTGACCTACATCGGGAGAGGTTAATTAATTTCACCACAGAGGAGGATTCTTTTTGGGTTGTATTACGGTAGGAGCATCTAGTATGCGTCGAAGAGGGGGAAGGGGACCATTATTTTTAGTACGCTTCATGAACCTCGCTCTGTGTGGGGGGTTTACGGTTTTTGAGGCATGTGGCACATGAAAGTTGTGCATTTTGGGTATTCAACATATGTTTGGCCCACATGCAAAGCCATGGTGGTTGTCCTCTCACACCCACTTAAGCGGTTATCAGCAATATCGATGCTTTCCATTTATGGCCCACTTGGTCCATCACTACTTTTTGCCTGACAACGAGAGAGGTTAATTTGACTTAGGAGGGGATTATTTTTTTGCTTGTAATATAGTGTGTGTGTGTATATATATAGGTCATGCTCTAGGATGACATGATACAGTTTAGCACACACACATGCATGTGTACGTATGAATCCCTCCCATCGAGTCAAAGTGGCTAGTACAATGATACGTCATGAACCGATCTCGCTCTGTGTGGGGACTTTACGATTTTCGACGCACACGCCACATCAATGTTGTGAAATGGTATTCAAACATGCATGCATGCATCACCTCCATACATATGCATGTAGTGAAGGAAATATGCCCTAAAGGCAATAATAAAGTTGTTATTTTATATTTCCTTATTCATGATAAATGTTTATTATTCATACTAGAATTATTAACCGGAAACTTGATACATGTGTGAATACATAGAACAAAGACAGTGTCCCTAGTATGCCTCTACTAGACTAGCTCATTGATAAAAATGATTAAGTTTCCTAGCCATGGACATGTGTTGTCATTTGATGAACGGGATCACATCATTAGTGGAATGATGTGATGGACAAGAACCAGCCGTTAGCTTAGGAAATGACCGTTCAGTTTTATTACTACTGCTTTCTTCATGTCAAATATATATTCCTCCGACTATGAGATTATGCAACTCCCGGATACTGGAGGAATACCTTATGTGCTATCAAACGTCAGAACGTAACTGGGTGATTATAAAGATGCTCTACAGGTATCTTCGAAGGTGTTTGTTGGGTTGCATAGATCGAGATTAGGATTTGGCACTCCGAGTATCGGAGAGATATCTCTGGGGCCTCTCGGTAATGCACATCATATAAAGCCTTGCAAGAAATGTGACTAATGAGTTAGTTGTGGTATGATGCATCACAGAATGAGTAAAGAGACTTGCTGGTAACGAGATTGAACTAGGTATGAAGATACCGACGATCGAATCTTGGGCAAGTAACATACCAATGACAAAGGGAATAACGTATGTTGACATTGCTGTTCGGCCGATAAAGATCATCGTAGAATATGTGGGAACCAATATGAGCATCCAGGTTCCACTATCGGTTATTGACCGGAGAGGTATCTCGGTCATGTCTACATAGTTCTCGAACCCGTAGGGTCCGCACGCTTAACGTTCGAGGACGATATGTATTATATGAGTTATGTGACCAAAGGTTATTTGGTGTCCCGGATGAGATCATGGACATGACAAGGAGTCTCGAAATGGTCGAGAGGTAAAGATTGATATATTGGAAGGTGGTATTCGGACACCGGAAGGGTTCCGGAGTGTATCGGGTACATACCGGGGTACCGGAGGGGTTACCGACCCCCCCCCCCCCCGTGGAAGATATGGGCCATAGGAGGGAGGCATGCCAGCCCACAAGGGGCTGCACGTCCCCCACCAGGGGGAAACCGAATTGGACAAGGGGTGGGGGCGGCACCCCCCTTTCCTTCTCCCTCTCTTACTCGTTCCCCCTTTCCCTCTCCGAAAAAAGGAAGGGGGGCCGAATCCTAGTGGGAGTCCAAGTGGGACTCCCCCCCACTTGGGGCGCGCCTAGGCTGGCCTCCTCTCCCTCCCTCCTTTATATACGGGGGGTGCCCCTATAAGACACACCAATTGCTCCAAGCCGTGTGCGGCGCCCCCCTCCACAGTTTACGCCCGATACGTCTCCAATGTATCTATAACTTTTGACTGTTCCATGCTATTATATTACCCGTTTTGGATGTTTATGGGTTTTACTTTACACTTTTATATCATTTTTGGGACTAACCTACTAACCGGAGGCTCAGCCCGAATTGCTATTTTTTGTCTATTTCAGTGTTTCGAAGAAAAGGAATATCAAATGGAGTCCAAACGTAATGAAACCTTCGGGAGCGATCTTTTTGGAACAAACGCGATCCAGGGGACTTGGAGTGGACGTCAAGCCACATAGGAGGCGGCCACGAGGGTGCCCGGCGCGCCCCCTACAGGTGGGCGCGCCCCCACCCTCGTGGGCCCCTCGAGCATCCACCGACCTACTTCTTCCTCCTATATATACCCACGTACCCTGAAACCATCGAGGAGCACCACGAAAAACTATTTCCACCACCATAATCTTCTGTATCCGCGAGATCCCATCTTGGAGCCTGATACGTCTCCAACGTATCTATAATTTTTGATTGCTCCATGCTACTTTATATACTGTTTTAGCCAATATTGGGCTTTATTATCCACTTTTATATTATTTTTGGGACTAACCTATTAACTGGAGGCCCAGCCCAGATTTGCTGTTTTATGCCTATTTCAGTGTTTCGAGGAAAAGGAATATCAGACGGAGTCAAAACGGAACAAAATCAACTAGAGAAGTTAATTTTGGAAGGAAACCAACCTGATGGGCTTGGAGTGCACGTCCGGGGAGTCCCGGGCTGCCCACGAGAGTGGGGGGCGTCCCTCTGGGCGCGCCCCCTGCCTCGTGAGCACCCCGGAGGTCCACCGACGTACCCCCTGCACCCATATATACCTACGTACCCTAAAACTTCCAGAACAGATCCTAGATCGGGAGTTACGCCGCCGCAAGCCTCTGTAGCCACCAAAAACCAATCGGGACCTTGTTCCGGCACCCTGCCGGAGGGGGATCCCATCACCGGAGGCCATCTTCATCATCCCGGCGCTCTCCATGACGAGGAGGGAGTAGTTCACCCTCGAGGCTGAGGGTATGTACTAGTAGCTATGTGTTTGATCTCTCTCTCGTGTTCTCGCTCGTGTTCCTCTATGGCACGATCTTGATGTATCCCGAGCTTTGCTATTGTAGTTGGATCTTATGATGTTTCTCCCCCTCTACTCTCTTGTGATGAATTGAGTTTCCCCTTTGAAGTTATCTTATCGGATTGAGTCTTTTATGAGAACACTTGATGTATGTCTTGCCGTGATTATATGTGGTGACAATGGGATATCATGTGCCACTTGATGTATGTTTTGGTGATCAACTTGCGGGTTTCGTGACAGTGGGAACCTATGCATAGGGTTGGCACACGTTCTTGACTCTCTGGTAGTAGCTTTGGGGCACTCTTTGAAGTACTTTTATGTTGGTTGGATGAATCTGAGATTGTGTGACGCATATCGTATAATCATGCCCACGGATACTTGAGGTGACAATGGAGTATCTAGTTGGCATTAGGATTTTGGTTGATTTGTATCTTAAGGTGTTATTCTAGTATGAACTCTATGATGGATTGAGCGGAAAGAATAGTTTTATGTTATTTTACTACGAACTCTTGAATAGATAGAACAGAAAGGATAACTTTGAGGTGGTTTCGTACCCTACCATAATCTCTACGTTTGTTCTCCGCTATTAATAGCTTTGGAGTGACTCTTTGTTGCATGTTGAGGGCTTGTTATATGATCTATCTATGTTATTATTGTAGAGAGAACTTGCACTAGTGAAAGTATGAACCCTAGGCCTTGTTTCCTATCGTTGCAATACCGTTTACGCTCACTTTTGTTGCTCGCTACCTTGCTGTTTTTATAATTTCAGATTACAATTACCTTTATCTACTACCTATTTTGCACTTGTATCTTCATCTCTTCGCCGAATTAGTGCACCTATACAATTTACCATTGTATTGGGTGTGTTGGGGACACAAGAGACTCTTCATTATTTGGTTGCAGGGTTGTTTGCGAGAGATCATCTTCATCCTATGCCTCCTACGGATTGATAAACCTTAGGTCATCCACTTGAGGGAAATTTGCTACTGTCCTACAAACCTGTGCACTTGCAGGCCCAACAACGTCTACAAGAACAAGGTTGTGTAGTAGACATCAAGCTCTTTTCTGGCGCCGTTGCCGGGGAGGTTAGCGCTTGAAAGTATATCTTTAGATCTTGCAATCAAATCTTTTTGTTTCTTGTTTTAGCACTAGTTTAGTTTATAAAAGAGAATTACAAAAAAAATGGAATTGAGTTTGTCTCATACGCTTCATCTTTTTAATATCTTTCGTGAGAATGATGGAAAGGAAAATTGTGCTCAAGTGCTAGAAGAAGAATTACATAGAATTCTTGGCATAAAATATGTGAATGATGAGCATGATTGCAATGTTGTTAGTACGAATTCTTTGAATATCCATGATGCTAATGATATGCAAAGCCACAAGCTTGGGGAAGCTATGTTTGATGGAGATGATATTTTTTGTCCCCCAAGCTTTGATGAGAAAATTTACTATGATGAAAGCATGCCTCCTATCTATGATGATTATTGTGATGACACATATGCTTTAAAGAATAATGATAACCATGAAACGTGTCATCTTGATTTTAATTTTCAATCACATGATAGTTATTTTCTTGAGTTTTCTCCCACTACTATTCATGAGAAGAAATTTGCTTATGTTGAGAGTAGTAAATTTTCTATGCAAGTAGATCATGAAAAGAATGCTTTAGGTGTTGGTTATATTGTTTAATTCATTCATGATGCTACTGAAAATTATTATGAGGGAGGAACATATGCTTGTAGGAATTGCAATAATGTCAAGTTTCCTCTCTATGTGCTTAAATTCTTGAAGCTATGCTTGTGTTACCTTCCTATGCTAGTTGATTGTTGTTCCCATAAGTTGTTTGCTCACAAAATCCCTATGCATAGGAAGTGTGTTAGACTTAAATGTGCTAGTCATATTCTTCATGATGCTCCCGTTATGTTTCAATTCTTATCTTTTATGTGAGCATCATTGTCATCATCATGCCTAGCTAGAAAGGCACTAAAGAAAAGCTGTTGTTGGGAGACAACCCAATATTTATCCTTACTGTTTTTGTGTGTCCACATGATTATGCTACCGTAGTAATCATGTTTTATAGCTTTTGTTTCAATAAAGTGCCAAGTAGAACCTTTGGGAAGACTTGGGTGAAGTTTATATGATCTTGCGGTAGAAAACAGAAACTTTTGTGCTCACGAGAATGGCTGCCATTTTTAATGGAGAGTGCTTTTAGGTTGATTCTTTTTTTCAGATGGTTAATAGGCAAATTACTCAAGTCCAGCAATTTATTTCATAATTTTTGGGGTTCCAGAAGTATACGTTTTATACAGATTACTATAGACTGTTCTGTTTTTGACAGATTCTGTTTTCTATGTGTTGTTTGCTTATTTTGATGCATCTATGGCTAGTATTAAGTGGTATGAACCATAGAGATGTTAGAATACAGTATATATTACACCAATATGAATTTAGAATGAGTTCATACAGTACCTAAGTGGTGGTTTAATTTTCTTATACTAACGGAGCTTACGAGTTTTGTTTTGAGTTTTGTGTGGTTGAAGTTTTCAAGTTTTGGGTAAATATTCAATGGAATATAGAATAAGGAGTGGAAAGAGCCTAAGCTTGGGGATGCCCAAGGCACCCCAATGTAATATTCAAGGACAACCAAGCAACTAAGCTTGGGGATGCCCTGGAAGGCATCCCCTCTTTTGTCTTCGTTCATCGGTAACTTTACTTGGAGCTATATTTTTATTCACCACATGATATGTGTTTTGCTTGGATCGTCATTTTATTTTGTTAGTTTTTTCTTTCTGTTAGTTAGAATAATTTTTTGCATCTTTAGTTTCAATAAAAAAGCCAAGGATAGCCTTTGCCATGCTTATTTTGCTAGTTTGCATGTTGCTGTTTGAAAACAGAAAGTTTACCGCTGTTGCACAAATTCCCTAGAAAAGTCAGAGCATGGTCTAATGTTGAATAGTTTTCCATATTAAGCTCTGATAAATGTATTACAGTGGGAATTTTAGTTCATAATTTTTGGAGTCAGGGAAATATTGTTACTCTTGCATTCTTTACAGACTGTACTGTTTGGCAGATTGCTGTTATGTTTTCATCGTTTGCATATGTTTGCTTGTTTAATGATTCTATTTGAGGATAGGAGTATTAATTATGCAGAGACATTTAGTATTCAATGTTGAATAATAATTTTAGTGATTTGTTACAGTAGGAAATGATAAGGTTTTGCATTGGTTTATACTAACCTATCTCACGAGTTCTTGTTGAGTTTGTTGTGAATGAAGCTTTTGATAAAAAGAGAAACCATGATATGAGAGGAATTAAGGAGACACAAAAGTTCAAGCTTGGGGATGCCCAAGGCACCCCAAGATAATATTTCAAGAAGTCTCAAGCATCTAAGCTTGGGGATGCCCTAGTAGGCATCCCACCTTTCTTCTTCAACAACTATCAGTTAGTATGGGTTGAGCCTAAGTTTTTGCTTCTTCACATGAGTTGTGCTATCCTTGCTATGTAGTTTCCTTTAGCTTTTATTTCTGTTTGAGTAAGTATCAAGATCTGAAATTCTTTAATGAGAGAGAGCCATAGACAAATTGGAATTTACTAGAATACTCTATGTGCTTCACTTATATCTTTTGAGCTTGATAATTTTTGCTCTAGTGCTTCACTTATATCTTTTAGAGCACGGTGTGGATTTGTTTTAAAGAAACTATTGATCTCTCATGCTTGACTTAGATTATTTTGAGAGTCGTTAATAGCATGGTAATTGCTTAATGTTAATACACTTGGTATTCAAGATATGTGAAACTTTCTTTTGAGTGCGTTGAATACTAAGATAAGTTTGATGCTTGATAATTGTTTTGAGATATGAAGGTGATAATATCAAAGTTGTGCTAGTTGGGTGATTATGAATTTGAGAAATGCTTGTGTTGAAGTTTGCAAGTCCCGTAGCCTGCACGTATGGTTAAAGTTGTGTAACAAATTTGAAACATGAAGTGTACCTGGCTTGTGCATCCTTATGAGTGGCGGTCGGGGACGAGCGATGGTCTTTTCCTACCAATCTATCCCACTAGGAGCATGCGCGTAGTACTTGATTTTTAATGACTTCTAAATCTTTGCAATAAGTATATGAGTTCTTTTGACTAATGTTGAGTCCATGGATTATACGCACTCTCACCTTTCCGCCTTTGCTAGCCTCTTCGGTACCGTGCATTGCCCTTTCTCACCTTGAGAGTTGGCGCAAACTTCGCCGGTGCATCCAAACCCCGTGATACGATATGCTCTATCACACATAAACCTCCTTATATCTTCCTCAAAACAGCCACCATACCTACCTATTATGGCATTTCTATAGCCATTCCGAGATATATTCCCATGCAACTTCCACCATCATCATCGTGACATACGTTACTTTTGTCATATTGCCATTGCATGATCATGTAGTTGACATCGTATTTGTGGCAAGGCCATCATTGCATTATTTTTTATACATGTCACTCTTGATTCATTGCACCATCCTGGTACACCGCCGGAGGCATTCATATAGAGTCATATCTTGTTCTAAGTTTCAAGTTGTAATCCTTATGTTGTAATCAATAGAAGTGTGATGATCATCATTATTAGAGCATTGCCCAAAAGAAAAAAAGAAAAAAAAAGAAGAAAGGCCAAAAAAACGCCCAAAAAAGAAAAAAAAGAAAAGAAAAAAGGGCAATGCTACTATCTCTTTTTCCACACTTGTGCTTCAAAGTAGCACCTTGTTCTTCGTGTAGTGAGTCTCATATATTGTGCTTCAAACTAGCACCATGTTCTTCATGTAGTGAGTCTCATAAGTTGTCTTTTTATACTAGTGGGAATCTTTCATTATAGAACTTGGCTTGTATATTCCTACGATGGGCTTCCTCAAATGCCCTAGGTCTTCATGAGCAAGCGAGTTGGATGCACACCCACTAGTTTTCTTTTGTTGAGCATTCATAGCTCTAGTGCATCCGTTGCATGGCAATCCCTACTCCTCATGTTGACATCAATTGATGGGCATCTCCATAGCCCGTTGATTATCCTCGTCAATGTGAGACTTTCTCCTTTTTGTCTTCTCCACACAATTCCCATCATCATATTCTATTCCACCCAAAGTGCTATATCCATGGCTCACAATCATGTATTGCGTGAAGGTTGAAAAAGTTTGAGATTATTTAAGTATGAAACAATTGCTTGGCTTGTCATCGGGGGTATAGAAGTTGGGAACATCTTTGTGTGACGAAAATGAAGCATAGCCTAACTATATGATTTTGTAGGGATGAACTTTCTTTTGCCATGTTATTTTGAGAAGACATAATTGCTTTATTAGTATGCTTGAATATTATTACTTTTTTGTCAATATGAACTTTTGTCTTGAATCTTATGGATCTGAATATTCATACCACAATTAAGAAGATTTACATTGAAATTATGCCAAAGTATCACTCCGCATCAAAAATTCTCTTTTTATCATTTACCTACTCGAGGACGAGCAGGAATTAAGCTTGGGGATGCTTGATACGTCTCCAACGTATCTATAATTTTTGATTGCTCCATGCTACTTTATCTACTGTTTTAGGCAATATTGGGCTTTATTATCCACTTTTATATTATTTTTGGGACTAACCTATTAACCGGAGGCCCAGCCCAGATTTGCTGTTTTATGCCTATTTCAGTGTTTCGAGGAAAAGGAATATCAGACGGAGTCAAAACGAAACGAAATCAACTGGAGACGTTAAGTTTGGAAGGAAACCAACCTGATGGGCTTGGAGTGCACGTCAGGGGAGTCCCGGGCTGCCCACGAGGGTGGGGGGCGCCCCCCTGGGTGCGCCCCCTACCTCCTGAGCACCCCGGAGGTCCACCGACGTACCCCCTGCACCCATATATACCTACGTACCCTAAAACTTCCAGAACAGAACCTAGATCGGGAGTTCCGCCGCCGCAAGCCTCTGTAGCCACCAAAAACCAATCGGGACCCTGTTCCGGCACCCTGCCGGAGGGGGATCCAATCACCGGAGGCCATCTTCATCATCCCGGCGCTCTCTATGACGAGGAGGGAGTACTTCACCCTCGAGGTTGAGGGTATGTACCAGTAGCTATGTGTTTGATCTCCCTCCCGTGTTCTCTCTCGTGTTCCTCTATGGCACAATCTTGATGTATCCCGAGCTTTGCTATTGTAGTTGGATCTTATAATGTTTCTCCCCCTCTACTCTCTTGTGATGAATTGAGTTTCCCCTTTGAAGTTATCTTATCGGATTGAGTCTTTTATGAGAACACTTGATGTATTTCTTGCCGTGATTATCTGTGGTGACAATGGGATATCATGTGCCACTTGATGTATGTTTTGGTGATCAACTTGCGGGTTTCGTGACAGTGGGAACCTATGCATAGGGGTTGGCACACGTTCTTGACTCTCCGGTAGTAGCTTTGGGGCACTCTTTGAAGTACTTTTATGTTGGTTGGATGAATCTGAGATTGTGTGACGCATATCGTATAATCATGCCCACGGATACTTGAGGTGACAATGGAGTATGTAGGTGACATTAGGGTTTTGGTTGATTTGTGTCTTAAGGTGTTATTCTAGTATGAACTCTATGATGGATTGAGCAGAAAGAATAGTTTTATGTTATTTTACTACGAACTCTTGAATAGATAGAACAGAAAGGATAAGTTTGAGGTTGTTTCGTACCCTACCATAAACTCTACGTTTGTTCTCCACTATTAGTGGCTTTGGAGTGACTCTTTGTTGCATGTTGAGGGCTTGTTATATGATCTATCTATGTTATTATTGTTGAGAGAACTTACACTAGTGAAAGTATGAACCCTAGGCCTTGTTTCCTATTGTTGCAATACCGTTTACGCTCACTTTTATCGCTCGCTACCTTGCTGTTTTTATAATTTCAGATTACAATTACCTTTATCTACTATCTATTTTGCACTTGTATCTTCATCTCTTCGCCGAACTAGTGCACCTATACAATTTACCATTGTATTGGGTGTGTTGGGGACACAAGAGACTCTTTGTTATTTGGTTGCAGGGTTGTTTGAGAGAGACCATCTTCATCCTACGCCTCCTACGGATTGATAAACCATAGGTCATCCACTTGAGGGAAATTTGCTACTGTCCTACAAACTTGTGCACTTGCAGGCCCAACAACGTCTACAAGAAGAATGTTGTGTAGTAGAAATCAAGCTATTTTCTGGGGCCGTTGCCGGGGAGGTTAGCACTTGAAGGTATATCTTTAGATCTTGCAATCAAATCTTTTTGTTTCTTGTTTTAGCACTTGTTTAGTTTATAAAAGACAATTACAAAAAAATGGAATTGAGTTTGTCTCATACGCTTCATCTTTTTAATATCTTTCGTGAGAATGATGGAAAGGAAAATTGTGCTCCAGTGCTAGAAGAAGAATTACATAGAATTCTTGGCATAAAATATGTGAATGATGAGCATGGTTGCAATGTTGTTAGTACGAATTCTTTGAATATCCATGATGCTAATTATATGCAAAGCCACAAGCTTGGGGAAGCTATGTTTGATGGAGATGATATTTTTTGTCCCCCAAGCTTTGATGAGAAAATTTACTATGATGAAAGCATGCCTACTATCTATGATGATTATTGTGATGACACGTATGCTTTAAAGAATAATGATAACCATGAAACGTGTCATCTTGATCTTAATTTTCAATCACATGATAGTTATTTTGTTGAGTTTGCTCCCACTACTATTCATGGGAAGAAATTTGCTTATGTTGAGAGTAGTAAATTTTCTATGCAAGTAGATCATGAAAAGAATGCTTTAGGTGCTTGTTATATTGTTGAATTCATTCATGATGCTACTGAAAATTATTATGAGGGAGGAACATATGCTTGTAGGAATTGCAATAATGTCAAGTTTCCTCTCTATGTGCTTAAATTCTTGAAGCTATGCTTGTGTTACCTTCCTATGCTAGTTGATTATTGTTCCCATAAGTTGTTTGATCACAAAATCCCTATGCATAGGAAGTGGGTTACACTTAAATGTGCTAGTCATATTCTTCATGATGCTCCCGTTATGTTTCAATTCTTATCTTTTATGTGAGCATCATTATCATCATCATGCCTAGCTAGAAATGCATTAAAGAAAAGCTCTTGTTGGGAGACAACCCAATATTTATCCTTACTGTTTTTGTGTGTACACATGATTATGCTACTGTAGTAATCATGTTTTATAGCTTTTGTTTCAATAAAGTGCCAAGTAGAACCTTTGGGAAGACTTGGGTGAAGTATATATGATCTTGCTGTAGAAAACAGAAACTTTTGCGCTCACGAGAATGAATGCCATTTTTTACTGGAGAGTGATTTTAGGTTGATTATTTTTTCAGCTGATTAATGGACAAATTACTCAAGTCCGTCAATTTATTTCATATTTTTTGGGGTTCCAGAAGTATACGTTTTATACAGATTACTACAGACTGTTCTGTTTTTGACAGATTTTGTTTTCTATGTGTTGTTTGCTTATTTTGATGCATCTATGGCTAGTATTAAGTGGTATGAACCATAGAGATGTTAGAATACATTATATATTATACCAATATGAATTTATAATGAGTTCATTACGGTACCTAAGTGGTGGTTTAATTTTCTTATACTAACGAAGCTTACGAGTTTTGTTTTGAGTTTTGTGTGGTTGAGGTTTTCAAGTTTTGGGTAAATATTCGATGGACTATGGAATAAGGAGTGGAAAGAGCCTAAGCTTGGGGATGACCAAGGCACCCCAAGGTAATATTCAAGGACAACCAAGCAACTAAGCTTGGGGATGCCCTGGAAGGCATCCCCTCTTTTGTCTTCGTTCATCGGTAACTTTACTTGGAGCTATATTTTTATTCACCACATGATATGTGTTTTGCTTGGATCGTCATTTTATTTTGTTAGTTTTTTCTTTCTGTTAGTTAGAATAATTTTTTGCATCTTTAGTTTCAATAAAAAAGCCAAGGATAGCCTTTGCCATGCTTATTTTGCTAGTTTGCATGTTGCTGTTTGAAAACAGAAAGTTTACCGCTGTTGCACAAATTCCCTAGAAAAGTCAGAGCATGGTCTAATGTTGAATCGTTTTCCATATTAAGCTCTGATAAATGTATTACAGCGGGAATTTTAGTCCATAATTTTTGGAGTCAGGGAAATATTGTTACTCTTGCATTCTTTACAGACTGTACTGTTTTGGCAGATTGCTGTTATGTTTTCATCGTTTGCATATGTTTGCTTGTTTAATGATTCTATTTGAGGATAGGAGTATTAATTATGCAGAGACATTTAGTATTCAATGTTGAATAATAATTTTAGTGATTTGTTACAGTAGGAAATGATAAGGTTTTTCATTGGTTTATACTAACCTATCTCACGAGTTCTTGTTGAGTTTGTTGTGAATGAAGCTTTTGATAAAAAGAGAAACCATGATATGAGAGGAATTAAGGAGACACAAAAGTTCAAGCTTGGGGATTCCCAAGGCACCCCAAGATAATATTTCAAGAAGTCTCAAGCATCTAAGCTTGGGGATGCCCCGGTAGGCATCCTACCTTTCTTCTTCAACAACTATCGGTTAGTATCGGTTGAGCCTAAGTTTTTGCTTCTTCACATGAGTTGTGCTATCCTTGCATTGTAGTTTTCTTTAGCTTTGCTTGCTGTTTGAATAAGTATCAAGATCTGAAATTCATTAATGAGAGAAAGCCATACACAAATTGGAATTTGCTAGAATACTCTATGTGCTTCACTTATATCTTTTGAGCTTGATAATTTTTGCTCTAGTGCTTCACTTATATCTTTTAGACCACGGCGGTGGATTTGTTTTAAAGAAACTATTGATCTCTCATGCTTCACTTAGATTATTTTGAGAGTCGTTAATAGCATGGTAATTGCTTAATATTAATATACTTGTTATTCAAGATATGTGAAACTTTCTTTTGAGTGCGTTGAATACTAAGATAAGTTTGATGCTTGATAATTGTTTTGAGATATGGAGGTGATAATATCAAAGTCATGCTAGTTGGGTGATTATGAATTTGAGAAATGCTTGTGTTGAAGTTTGCAAGTCCTGTAGCATGCACGTATGGTTAAAGTTGTGTAACAAATTTGAAACATGAAGTGTACTTGGCTAGTGCATCCTTATGAGTGGCGGTCGGGGACGAGCGGTGGTCTTTTCCTACCAATCTATCCCCCTAGGAGCATGCGCATAGTACTTGATTTTTGATGACTTCTAAATCTTTGCAATAAGTATATGAGTTCTTTTGACTAATGTTGAGTCCATGGATTATACGCACTCTCACCTTTCCGCCTTTGCTAGCCTCTTCGGTACCGTGCATTGCCCTTTCTCACCTTGAGAGTTGGCGCAAACTTCGCCGGTGCATCCAAACCCCGTGATACGATACGCTCTATCACACATAAACCTCCTTATATCTTCCTCAAAACAGCCACCATACCTACCTATTATGGCATTTCCATAGCCATTCCGAGATATATTGCCATGCAACTTCCACCATCATCATCATGACATACGTTACTTTTGTCATATTGCCATTGCATGATCATGTAGTTGACATCGTATTTGTGGCAAGGCCACCATTGCATTATTTTTTATACATGTCACTCTTGATTCATTGCACCATCCCGGTACACTGCCGGAGGCATTCATATAGAGTCATATCTTGTTCTAAGTTTCGAGTTGTAATCCTTATGTTGTAATCAATAGAAGTGTGATGATCATCATTATTAGAGCATTGCCCAAAAGAAAAAAAGAAAAAAAAAGAAGAAAGGCCAAAATAAGGCCAAACAAAAAAGAAAAAAAAGAAAAGAAAAAAGGGCAATGCTACTATCTATTTTTCCACACTTGTGCTTCAAAGTAGCACCTTGTTCCTTGTTCATATATTGTGCTTCAAAGTAGCACCTTGTTCTTCATGTAGTGAGTCTCATGAGTTGCCTTTTTATACTAGTGGGAATCTTTCATTATAGAACTTGGCTTGTATATTCCTACGATGGGCTTCCTCAAATGCCCTAGGTCTTCATGAGCAAGCGAGTTGGATGCACACCCACTAGTTTTCTTTTGTTGAGCATTCATAGCTCTAGTGCATCCGTTGCATGGCAATCCCTACTCCTCATGTTGACATCAATTGATGGGCATCTCCATAGCCCATTGATTATCCTCGTCAATGTGAGACTTTCTCCTTTTTGTCTTCTCGAGACAATCCCCATCATCATATTCTATTCCACCCATAGTGCTATATCCATGGCTCACGCTCATGTATTGCATGAAGGTTGTAAAAGTTTGAGATTATTTAAGTATGAAACAATTGCTTGGCTTGTCATTGGGGGTATAGAAGTTGGGAACATCTTTGTGTGACGAAAATGAAGCATAGCCTAACTATATGATTTTGTAGGGATGAACTTTCTTTTGCCATGTTATTTTGAGAAGACATAATTGCTTTATTAGTATGCTTGAAGTATTATTACATTTAGGTCAATATGAGCTTTTGTCTTGAATCTTATGGATCTGAATATTCATACCACAATTAAGAAGATTTACATTGAAATTATGCCAAAGTATCACTCCACTTCAAAAATTCTCTTTTTATCATTTACCTACTCGAGGACGAGCAGGAATTAAGCTTGGGGATGCTTGATACGTCTCCAACGTATCTATAATTTTTGATTGCTCCATGCTACTTTATCTACTGTTTTAGGCAATATTGGGCTTTATTATCCACTTTTATATTATTTTTGGGACTAACCTATTAACCGGAGGCCCAGCCCAGATTTGTTGTTTTATGCCTATTTCAGTGTTTCGAGGAAAAGGAATATCAGACGGAGTCAAAACGGAACGAAATCAACTAGAGAAGTTAATTTTGGAAGGAAACCAACCTGATGGGCTTGAAGTGCACGTCAGGGGAGTCCCGAGCTGCCCACGAGGGTAGTGGGCGCCCCCTGGGCGCGCCCCCTGCCTCGTGAGCACCTCAGAGGTCCACCGACGTACCCCCTGCACCCATGTATACCTACGTACCCTAAAACTTCCAGAACAGAACCTAGATCGGGATTTCCGCCACCGCAAGCCTCTGTAGCCACCAAAAACCAATCGGGACCCTGTTCCGGCACCCTGCCGGAGGGGGATCCCTTCACCGGAGGCCATCTTCATCATCCCGACGCTCTCCATGACGAGGAGGGAGTAGTTCACCCTCGAGGCTGAGGGTATGTACCAGTAGCTATGTGTTTGATCTCTCTCTCGTGTTCTCTCTCGTGTTCCTCTATGGCACGATCTTGATGTATCCCGAGCTTTGCTATTGTAGTTGGATCTTATGATGTTTCTCCCCCTCTACTCTCTTGTGATGAATTGAGTTTCCCCTTTGAAGTTATCTTATCGGATTGAGTCTTTTATGAGAACACTTGATGTATGTCTTGCCGTGATTATCTATGGTGACAATGGGATATCATGTGCCACTTGATGTATGTTTTGATGATCAACTTGTGGGTTTCGTGACAGTGGGAACCTATGCATAGGGGTTGGCACACGTTCTTGACTCTCCGGTAGTATCTTTGGGGCACTCTTTGAAGTACTTTTATGTTGGTTGGATGAATTTTAGATTGTGTGACGCATATCGTATAATCATGCCCACGGATACTTGAGGTGACAATGGAGTATCTAGGTGACATTAGGGTTTTGGTTGATTTGTGTCTTAAGGTGTTATTGTAGTATGAACTCTATGATGGATTGAGCGGAAAGAATATCTTTATGTGATTTTACTACGAACTCTTGAATAGATAGAACATAAAGGATAACTTTGAGGTGGTTTCATACCCTACCATAATCTCTACGTTTGTTCTCCGCTATTAGTGGCTTTGGAGTGACTCTTTGTTGCATGTTGAGGGCTTGTTATATGATCCATCTATGTTATTATTGTTGAGAGAACTTGCACTAGTGAAAGTATGAACCCTAGGGCTTGTTTCCTATCGTTGCAATATCGTTTACTTTCACTTTTATTGCTTGCTACCTTGCTGTTTTTATAATTTCAGATTACAATTACCTTTGTCTACTATCTATTTTGCACTTGTATCTTCATCTCTTAGCCGAACTAGTGCACCTATACAATTTACCATTGTATTGGGTGTGTTGGGGACACAAGAGACTATTTGTTATTTGGTTGCAGGGTAGTTTGAGAGAGACCATCTTCATCCTACTCCTCCTACGGATTCATAAACCTTAGGTCATCCACTTGAGGGAAATTTGCTACTATCCTACAAACATGTGCACTTGCAGGCCCAACAACGTCTACAAGAAGAAGGTTGTGTAGTAGACATCAGAGCCTTTGTCAGCGCTCTGTCGGAGGGGGAATCGACCATGGAGGGCCTCTACATCATCTCCAAGGCCCTTCCGATGAGTTGTGAGTAGTTTACCACAGACCTTCGGGTCCATAGTTATTAGCTAGATGGCTTCTTCTCTCTCTTTGAATCTCAATACAAAGTTCTCCTCGATCTTCTTGGAGATCTATTCGATGTAACTCCTTTTGCGGTGTGTTTGTCGAGATACGATGAAGTGGGTTTATGATCAAGTTTATCTATGAGAAATATTTGAATCTCCTCTGAATTCTTTTATGTATGACTAAGTTATCTTTCTAAGTCTCTTCGAATTATCAGTTTGGTTTGGCCTACTAGATTGATCTTTCTTGCCATGGGAGAAGTGCTTAGCTTTGGGTTCAATCTTGCGGTGTCCTTTTCCAGTGACAGCAGGGGCAGCAAGGCACGTATTGTATTGTTGCGATCGAGGATAAAAAGATGGGGTTTATATCATATTGCATGAGTTTATCCCTCTACATCATGTCATCTTTCTTAACGTGTTACTCTATTCTTTATGAACTTAATACTCTAGATGCATGCTGGATAGCGGTCGATGTGTGGAGTAATAGTAGTAGATGCAGGCAGGAGTCGGTCTATTTGTCACGGACGTGATGCCTATATACATGATCATGCCTGGATAATCTCATAATTATTCGCTTTTCTATCAATTGCTCGACAGTAATTTGTTCACCCACTGTAATACTTATGCTATCTTGAGAGAAGCCACTAGTGAAACCTATGGCCCCCGGGTCTATCGCTTATCATATAAGCTTTCAATCTACCTTTATTTGCATCTTTACTTTTCCAATCTATATCATAAAAATACCAAAAATATTTATCTTATCATATTATCTCTATTAGATCTCACTTTCGCAAGTGGCCATGAAGGGATTGACAACCCCTTTATTGCGTTGGTTGCGAGGTTCTTGTTTGTTTGTGTAGGTGCATGGGACTTTTGAGGAGCCTCCTACTGGATTGATACCTTGGTTCTCAAAAACTGAGGGAAATACTTACGCTACTTTGCTGCATCACCCTTTCCTTTTCAAGGAAAACCAACGCAAGCTCAAGACGTAGCAATAGGCAGGAAGATGAGTGCAAAGAAAGAACCGCTAGATTGATGAGTGCAAAGAAAGAACCGCTAGATTGCGTGCTAAGAAAGATTGCTTTGTAAAAGTGTGTTCTTCTAGTTTCCATGAAAATAATGATGAAGATCTAAAAGTTATTCATGTGTCCCCTATTAAATCTTTGTTTTGCAATATGAATCTTAATAATGATGGGACTGGAGATGAGTCAACTTTAGTTAAAATGCGTCCCAATGATTCAGATTTTTTAGATCTTGATGCTAAATTTGGTAAAAGTGGGATTGGAGAGTCAAGACTTTAAATAGCATTGAACCCACTATCTTGGATTTCAAGGAATTTAATTATGATAATTGTTCTTTAGTAGATTGTATTTCCTTGTTGCAATCTGTGTTGAATTCTCCTCATGCTTATAGTCAAAATAAAGCTTTTACCAAACATATTGTTGATGCCTTGATGCAATCTTATGAGGAAACACTTAATTTGGAAGTTTCTATACCTAGAAAACTTTGTGATGAGTGGGAACCTACTATAAAGATTAAAATTAAAGATCATGAGTGCTATGCTTTGTGTGATTTGGGTGCTAGTGTTTCCACGATTCCAAAAACTTTATGTGATATTCTAGGTTTCCATGATCTTGATGATTGCTCTTTAAATTTGCACCTTCGGATTCCGCCATTAAGAAACCTATGGGAAGGATCAATGATGTTCTTATTGTTGCAAATAGGAATTATGTGCCCGTAGATTTTATCATTCTTGATATAGATTGTAATCTTTCTTGTCCTATTATTCTTGGTAGAGCTTTCCTTAGAACGATTGGTGCAATTATTGATATGAAGGAAGGGAATATTAGATTCAAATTTCCATTAAGGAAAGGCATGAGCACTTTCCAAGAAAGAAAGTCAAATTACCTTATGAATCTATCATGCGAGCTACTTATGAATTGAGAGCCAAAGATGGCACTACTTAGATCTATCCTTGCTTTTATGCCTAGCTTGGGGCGTTAAACAATAGCGCTAGTTGGGAGGCAACTCAATTTTATTTTTTATTTTTTATTTTTGCTTTTGTTTAGTAATAAATATTTCATCTAGCTTCTGTTTAGATGTGTTTTCATGTTTTAATTAGTGTTTGTGCCGTGTAGAACCTATAGGATAACCTATGGTAATAGTTAATTTGATTCTGCTGAAAAACAGAAACTTTGCACGCACGAAAATAATTTTAGTAATTCACAGAAACGTGCTTTTGTTGGGGAACGTAGTAATTTCAAAAAAATTCCTATGCACACGCAAGATCATGGTGATGTATAGCAACGAGAGGGGAGAGTGTTGTCCATGTACCCTCGTAGACCGTAAGCGGAAGCGTTATGACAACACGGTTGATGTAGTCGTACGTCTTCACGATCCGACCGATCCAAGCACCGAACGTACGGCACCTCCGAGTTCAGCACACGTTCAGCTCGATAACGATCCCCGGACTCCGATCCAGCAGGGTGTCGGGGATGAGTTCCATCAGCACGACGGCGTGGTGACGATGATGATGTTCTACCGACGCAGGGCTTCTCCTAAGCACCGCAACGATATGATCGAGGTGGAATATGGTGGAGGGGGGCACCGCACACGGCTAAGGAACGATCACGAAGATTAACTTGTGTGTCTTGGGGTGCCCCCCTGCCCCCGTATATAAAGGAGCCAAGGGGGAGGGGGCGGCCGGCCAAGGAGGGCGCGCCAAGGAGGAGTCCTACTCCCACCGGGAGTAGGATTCCCCCCTTCCAAGTAGTAGGAGTAGGAGTCAAGGAAAGGGGGAAGAGAAGAGAAGGAAGGAGGGGGCGCAGCCCCTCCCCCTAGTCCAATTCGGACTAGGCCTTGGGGGGGCGCCCAACCTTTCCTCTCTCTTTCCCCTAAAGCCCAATAAGGCCCATATACTCCCCGGCGAATTCCCGTAACTCTCCGGTACTCCGAAAAATACCCGAATGACTCGGAACCTTTCCAAACTCCGAATATAGTCGTCCAATATATCGATCTTTACATCTCGACCATTTAGAGACTCCTCGTCATGTCCCCGATCTCATCCGGGACTCCGAACTCCTTCGGTATATCAAAACTCATAAACTCATAATATAACTGTCATCGTAACGTTAAGCGTGCGGACCCTACGGGTTCGAGAACTATGTAGACATGACCTAGAACTATTCTCGGTCAATAAACAATAGCGGAACCTGGATGCTCAAATTGGCTCCCACATATTCTACGAAGATCTTTATTGGTCAAACCGCATAACAACATACGTTGTTCCCTTTGTCATCGGCATGATACTTGCCCGAGATTCGATCGTCGGTATCCAATACCTAGTTCAATCTCGTTACCGGCAAGTCTCTTTATTCGTTACATAATACGTCATCTTGCAACTAACTCATTAGTCACATTGCTTGCAAGGCTTATAGTGATGTGCATTACCGAGAGGGCCCAGAGATACCTCTCCGACAATCGGAGTGACAAATCCTAATCTCGAAATACGCCAACCCAACATGTACCTTCGGAGACACCTGTAGAGCTCCTTTATAATCACCCAGTTATGTTGTGATGTTTGGTAGCACACAAAGTGTTCCTCCGGTAAACGGGAGTTTCATAATCTCATAGTCATAGGAACATGTATAAATCATGAAGAAAGCAATAGCAACATACTAAACGATCAAGTGCTAAGCTAACAGAATGGGTCAAGTCAATCACATCATTCTCCCAATGATGTGATCCTGTTAATCAAATGACAACTCTTTTGTCCATGGCTAGGAAACATAACCATCTTTGATAAACGAGCTAGTCAAGTAGAGGCATACTAGTGACACTATGTTTGTCTATGTATTCACACATGTATTATGTTTCCGGTTAATACAATTCTAGCATGAATAATAAACATTTATCATGATATAAGGAAATAAATAATAACTTTATTATTGCCTCTAGGGCATATTTCCTTCAGTCTCCCACTTGCACTAGAGTCAATAATCTAGTTCACGTCATCATGTGATTCAACACCAATATTCACATCTGTATGTGATTAACACCCATAGTTCACATTGTCATGTGATTAACACTCAAAGGGTTTACTAGATTCAATAATCTAGTTCACATCGCTATGTGATTAACACCCAAAAGAGTATTAGGGTATGATCATGTTTTGCTCGTGAGAGGAGTTTAGTCAACGGGTCTGTCACATTCAGAGCCGTATGTATTTTGCAAATATTCTATGTCTACAATGCTCTGCACGGAGCGACTCTAGCTAATTGCTCCCACTTTCAATATGTATCCAGATTGAGACTTAGAGTCATCTGGATCAGTGTAAAAGTTTGTATCGATGTAACTTTTACAACGAACTCTTTTATCACCTCCATAATCGAGAAACATCTCCTTAGTTCTCACTAAGGATATTCTTGACCGCTGTCAAGTGATCTACTCTTAGATCAAAATTGTATTCCTTTGCCAAACTCAGAGCAAGGTATACAATAGGTCTGGTATACATCATAGCATACTTTATAGAACCTATGACTGAGGCATAGGGAATGACTTTTCATTCTCTTTCAATTTTCTGCCATGGTCGTGTCTTGAGTCTTACTCAACTTCACACCTTTGCATCACAGGCAAGAACTCCTTCTTTGACTGTTCCATTTTGAACTATTTCAAAAATTTATCAAGGTATGTACTCATTGAAAAAATCTTATCAAGCGTCTTGATCTATCTATATAGATCTTGATGCTCAATGTGTAAGGAGCTTCACCAAGGTCTTGCTTTGAAAAACTCTTATTCAAGTATCCTTTCATGCTATCCAGAATTTCTATATCATTTCCAATCAACAATATGTCATCCACATATAGTATTAGAAATGCTACAGAGCTCCCACTCACTTTCTTGTAAATACAGGCTTCTCAAAAAGTCTGTATAAAACCATATGCTTTGATCAACTCATCAAAGCGTATATTCCAACTCCGAGAGGCTTGCACCAGTCCATAAATGGATCGCTGGAGCTTGCACACTTTGTTAGCACCTTTAGGATTGACAAAACCTTCTGGTTGCATCATATACAGCTCTTCTTTAATAAATCCATTAAGGAATACAGTTTTGACATCCATTTGCCAGATTTCCTAAAATGTGGTAATTGCGAACATGATTCGGACAGACTTAAGCATCGATACGAGTGAGAAAATCTCATCGTACTCAACACTTTGAACTTGTTGAAAACCTTTCGCAACAAGTCGAGCTTAGTAGATAGTAACACTACTATCAGTGTCCGTCTTCCTCTTGAAGATCCATTTATTTAACATGGCTTGTTGATCATCGAGCAAGTCAATCAAAGTCCATACTTGGTTCTCATATATGGATCATATCTCAGATTTTATGGCCTCAAGCCATTTCGCGGAATCTGGGCTCATCATCCCTTCCTCATAGTTCATAGGTTCATCATGGTCTAGTAACATGACTTCCCGAACTGGATTACCATACCACTCTGGTGCAGATCTTACTCTGGAAGACCTACGAGGTTTGTTAGCAACTTGATCTGAAGTTTCATGATCATCATCATTAACTTCCTCACTAATTGGTGTAGGAATCACTGGAACTGATTTCTGTGATGAATTACATTCCAATAAGGGAGAAAGTACAATTACCTCATCAAGTTCTACTTTCCTCCCACTCACTTCTTTCGAGAGAAACTTCTTCTCTAGAAAGGATCCATCTTAGCAGCGAATAACTTGCCTTAGGATCTATGATAGAAGGTGTACCCAATAGTTACTTTTGGGTATTCTATGAAGATGCACTTCTCCGATTTGGGTTTGAGCTTATTAGGTTGAAACTTTTTCACATAAGCATCGCAGCCCCAAACTTTAAGAAATGACAACTTTGGTTTCTTGCCAAACCACAATTCATAAGGCGTCGTCTCAACGGATTTTGATGGTGCCCTATTTAAAGTGAATGCAGTTGTCTCTAATGCATAACCCCAAAACGATAGTGGTAAATCGATAAGAGACATCATAGATCGCACTATATCCAATAAAGTACGGTTATGACGTTCGGACACACCATTAAGCTGTGGTGTTCCAGGTGGCATGAGTTTGTGAAACTATTCCACATTGTTTTAATTGAAGACCAAACTTGTAACTCAAATATTCTTCTCCACGATCAGATCGTAGAAACTTTATTTTCTTGTTACGATGATTTTCCACTTCACTCTGAAATTGTTTGAACTTTTCAAATGTTTCAGACTTATGTTTCATCAAGTAGATATACACATAGCTGCTCAAAACATCTGTGAAGGCCAGAAAATAACGATACATGCCGCAAGCCTTCACACTCATCGGATCGCATACATCGGTATGTATTATTTCCAATAAGTCACTAGCTCGTTCCATTGTTCCGGAGAACGGAGTTTTAGTCATCTTGCCCAAAAGGCACGGTTCGCAAGCATCAAATGATTCATAACCAAGCGATTCCGAAAATCCATTTTTATGGAGTTTCTTCATGCGCTTTACACCGATATGACCCAAACGGCAGTGCCACAAATAAGTTGCACTATCATTATTAACTTTGCATCTTTTGGCATCAATATTATGAATATGTGTATCACTACGATCGAGATCCAACAAACTATTTTCATTGGGTGTATGACCATCAAAGGTTTTATTCATTTAAACAGAACAACAATTATTCTCTGATTTTAAATGAATAACCATATTGCAATAAACATGATCAAATCATATTCATGCTCAACGCAAATGCCAAATAACATTTATTTAGGTTCAACACTAATCCCGAAAGTATAGGGAGTGTGCGATGATGATCATATCAATCTTGGAACCACTTCCAATACACATCGTCACTTCACCCTGAACTAGTCTCTGTTTATTCTGTAACTCCTGTTTTGAGTCACTAAGTTTTTTTTAGCAACCGAACAAGTATCAAATACTCAGGGGCTACTATAAACACTAGTAAGGTACACATCAATAACATGTATATCAAATATACCCTTGTTCACTCTGCCATCCTTCTTATCCACCAAATATTCATGGTATTTCCGTTTCCAGTGACCATTTCCTTTGCAGTGTAAGCACTCAGTTTCAGGCTTTGGTTCAGCTTTGGGCTTCTTCGTGGGAGTGACAACTTGCTTGTCATTCTACTTGAAGTTCCCTTTCTTTCCCTTTGCCCTTTTCTTGAAACTAGTGATCTTTTCAACCATCAACACTTGATGCTCTTTCTTGATTTCTACCTTCATTGATTTCAACATCACGAAGAGCTCGGGAATCGTTTTCATCATCCCTTGCATACTATAGTTCATCACAAAGTTCTACTAACTTGGTGATGGTGACTAGAGAACTCTGTCAATCACTATCTTATCTGGAAGATTAACTCCCACTTGATTCAAGCGATTGTAGTACCCAGACAATCTGAGCACATGCTCACTAGTTGAGCGATTCTCCTCCATCTTTTAGCCATAGAACTTGTAGGAGACTTCATATCTCTCAACTCGGGTATTTGCTTGAAATATTAACTTCAACTCCTGGAACATCTCATATGGTCCATGACGTTCAAAACGTCTTTGAAGTCCCGATTCTAAGCCGTTAAGCATGGTGCACTAAACTATCAAGTAGTCATCATATTGAGCTAGCCAAACGTTCATAACGTCTGCATCTGCTCCTGCAATAGGTCTGTCACCTAGCGGTGCATTAAGGACATAATTCTTCTGTGCAGCAATGAGGATAAACCTCAGATCACGGATCCAATCCGCATCATTGCTACTAACATCTTTCAACACAATTTTCTCTAGGAACATATCAAAATAAACATATGAAAGCAACAACACAAGCTATTGATCTACAACATAATTTGCAAAATACTACCGGGTACTATGTTCAAGATAAATTTAAGTTCAATTAATCATATTACTTAAGAACTCCCACTTAGACAGACATCTCTCTAGTCATCTAAGTGATCACGTGATCCAAATCAACTAAACCATGTCCGATCATCACGTGAGATGGAGTAGTTTCAATGGTGAACATCACTATGTTGATCATATCTACTATATGATTCACGTTCAACCTTTCGGTCTCCGTGTTCCGAGGCCATATCTATTATATGCTAGGCTCGTCAAGTTTAACCTGAGTATTCCGCGTGTGCAACTGTTTTGCACCCGTTGTATTTGAACGTAGAGCCTATCACACCCGATCATCACGTGGTATCTCAGCTCGAAGAACTTTCACAACGGTGCATACTCAGGGAGAACACTTCTTGATAATTTTTAGTGAGAGATCATCTTAAAATGCTACCGTCAATCAAAGCAAGATAAGATGCATAAAGGACAAACATCACATGCAATCAATATAAGTGATATGATATGGCCATCATTATCTTGTGCTTGTGATCTCCATCTCCGAAGCACCGTCGTGATCACCATCTTCACCGGCGCGACACCTTGATCTCCATCGTAGCATCGTTGTCGTTACGCCATCTATTGCTTCTACGACTATCGCTACTGCTTAGTGATAAAGTAAAGCAATTACAGGGCGTTTGCATTTCATACAATAAAGCGACAACCATGTGGCTCCTGCCAGTTGCCGATAACTTCGGTTACAAAACATGATCATCTCATACAATAAAATATAGCATCACGTCTTGACCATATCACATCACAACATGCCCTGCAAAAAGAAGTTGGACGTCCTCTACTTTGTTGTTGCAAATTTTACGTGGCTGTTACGGGCTGAGCAAGAACCGTTCTTACCTACGCATCAAAACCACAACGATAGTTCGTCAAGTTAGTGTTGTTTTAACCTTCGCAAGGACCGGGCATAGCCACACTCGGTTCAACTAAAGTTGGAGAAACAGACACCCGCTAGTCACCTGTGTGCGAAGCACGGCGGTAAAACCAGTCTCGCGTAAGCGTACGCGTAATGTCGGTCCGGGCCGCTTCATCCAACAATACCGCTGAACCAAAGTATGACATGCTGGTAAGCAGTATGACTTGTATCGCCCACAACTCACTTGTGTTCTACTCGTGCAAATAACATCAACGCATAAAACCTAGGCTCGGATGCCACTGTTGGGGAACGTAGTAATTTCAAAAAAATTCCTACGCACACGCAAGATCATGGTGATGTATAGCAACGAGAGGGGAGAGTGTTGTCCACGTACCCTCGTAGACCGTAAGCGGAAGCTTTATGACAACGCGGTTGATGTAGTCGTACGTCTTCACGATCCGACCGATCCAAGCACCGAACGTACGACACCTTCGAGTTCAGCACACATTCAGCTCGATGACGATCCTCGGACTCCGATCCAGCAGGGTGTCGGGAATGAGTTCCGTCAGCACGACGGCGTGGTGAAGATGGTGATGTTCTACCGACGCAGGGCTTCGCCTAAGCACCGCAACGATATGACCGAGGTGGAATATGGTGGAGGGGGGCACCGCACACGGCTAAGGAACGATCACGAAGATCAACTTGGGTGTCTTGGGGTGCCCCCCTGCCCCCGTATATAAAGGAGCCAAGGGGGAGGGGGCGGCCGGCCAAGGAGGGCGCGCCAAGGAGGAGTCCTACTCCCACCGGGAGTAGGATTCCCCCCTTCCAAGTAGTAGGAGTAGGAGTCAAGGAAAGGGGGAAGAGAAGAGAAGGAAGGAGGGAGCGCAGCCCCTCCCCCTAGTCCAATTCGGACTAGGCCTTGGGGGGCGCCCAACCTTTCCTCTCTCATTCCCCTAAAGCCCAATAAGGCCCATATACTCCCCGGCGAATTCCCGTAACTCTCCGGTACTCCGAAAAATACCCGAATCACTCGGAACCTTTCCGAACTCCGAATATAGTCGTCCAATATATCGATCTTTATGTCTCGACCATTTCGAGACTCCTCGTCATGTCCCCGATCTCATCTGGGACTCTGAACTCCTTCGGTATATCAAAACTCATAAACTCATAATATAACTGTCATCGTAACGTTAAGCGTGCGGACCCTACGGGTTGGAGAACTATGTAGACATGACCTAGAACTATTCTCGGTCAATAACCAATAGGGGAACCTGGATGCTCATATTGGCTCCCACATATTCTACGAAGATCTTTATCGGTTAAACCGCATAACAACATATGTTGTTCCCTTTGTCATCGGCATGTTACTTGCCCGAGATTTGATCGTCGGTATCCAATACCTAGTTCAATCTCGTTACCGGCAAGTCTCTTTACTCGTTACATAATACATCATCTCGCAACTAACTCATTAGTGACATTGCTTGCAAGGCTTATAGTGATGTGCATTACTGAGAGGGCCCAGAGATACCTCTCCGACAATCAGAGTGACAAATCCTAATCTCGAAATACGCCAACCCAACATGTACCTTCGGAGACACCTGTAAAGCTCCTTTATAATCACCCAGTTATGTTGTGATGTTTGGTAGCACACAAAGTGTTCCTCTGGTAAACGGGAGTTGCATAATCTCATAGTCATAGGAACATGTGTAAGTCATGAAGAAAGCAATAGCAACATACTAAACAATCAAGTGCTAAGCTAACGGAATGGGTCAAGTCAATCACATCATTCTCCCAATGATGTGATCCCGTTAATCAAATGACAACTCTTTTGTCCATGGCTAGGAAACATAACCATTTTTGATAAACGAGCTAGTCAAGTAGAGGCATACTAGTGACACTATGTTTTTCTATGTATTCACACATGTATTATGTTTCCGGTTAATACAATTCTAGCATGAATAATAAACATTTATCATGATATAAGGAAATAAATAATAACTTTATTATTGCCTCTAGGGCATATTTCCTTCAGCTTTTGCGTTGATTCCTTTTGCTGTAGATCAATAGACAAATTTCCCAGGACTTCCTATTTTGGTAGGATTTTTAGAGTTCCAGAAGTATTCGAGAGTTACAGATTGCTACAGACCGTTCTGTTTTTGACAGATTCTGTTTTTCGTGTGTTATTTGCTTATTTCGATGCATCTATGGCTAGTATGTAGGGGTATGAACCATAGAGAAGTTGGAATACAGTAGGTTTAACACCAATATAAATAAAGAATGAGTTCATTACAGTACCTTATGTGGTTGTTTTTCTTTCTTGCACTAATGGAGCTCATGAGATTTCCTGTTGAGTTTTGTGTTGTGAAGTTTTCAAGTTTTGGGTAAAGATTTGATGGACTATGGAATAAGGAGTGGCAAGAGCCTAAGCTTGGGGATGCCCATGGCACCCCAAGATATTCAAGGATAACCAAAAGCCTAAGCTTGGGGATGCCCCGGAAGGCATCCTCTCTTTCGTCTTCGTCTATCGGTAACTTTACTTGGAGCTATATTTTTATTCGCCACATGATATGTGTTTTGCTTAGAGCGTCTTGTATGATATTAGTCTTTGTTTTTTATATTACCACAATAATCCTTGCTGTACATACCTTTTGGGAGAAACCCATGTGATTTGGAATTTATTAGAATACTCTATGTGCTTCACTTATATCTTTTGAGCTAGATAGTTTTGCTCTAGTGCTTCACTTATACGTTTTACAGCACGGCGGTGGCTTAAGTTTGTAGAAATTGTTAATCTCTCATGCTTCACTTATATTATTTTGATATTCTCTTAGAACAGCATGGTATTTGCTATGGTTATAAAATTGGTCCTAGAATGATGGGCATCCAAAGTGGGTATAATAAAAACTATCATAGGAAGTGAATTGGATGCTATGATCAATTTGATACTTGATAATTGTTTTGAGATATGGAGGTGGTGATATTAGAGTCATGCTAGTTGGGTGATTATGAATTTAAAGAATGCTTGTGTTGAAGTTGGCAAGTCCCATAGCATGCACGTATAGTAAAAGTTGTGTAACAAATTTGAAACATGAGGTGTTCTTTGATTGTCATCCTTATGAGTGGCGGTCGGGGACGAGCGATGGTCTTTTCCTACCAATCTATCCCCCTAGGAGCATGCGTGTACTGCTGGTTTTTGATGACTTGTAGACTTTTGCAATAAGTATATGAGTTCTTTATGACTAATGTTGAGTCCATGGATTATACGCACTCTCACCCTTCCATCATTGCTAGCCTCTTCGGTACCATGCATTTCCCTTTCTCACCTTGAGAGTTGGTGCAAACCTCGCCGGTGCATCCAAACCCCGTGATATGATACGCTCTATCACACATAAACCTCCTTATATCTTCCTCAAAACAGCCACCATACCTACATATTATGGCATTTCCATAGCCATTCCGAGATATATTGCCATGCAACTTTCCACAGTTTCGTTCATCATCATGACACACATCATCATTGTCATATTGCCTTGCATGATCATGTAGTTGACATCGTATTTTGTGGCAAAGCCACCATGCATAATTTTTTATACATGACACTCTTCATTCATTGCCCATCCCGGTACACCGCCGGAGGCATTCATATAGAGTCATATCTTGTTCTAGTTTTGAGTTCTAATTCATGAGTTGTAAATAAATAGAAGTGTGATGATCATCATTATTAGAGCATTGTCCCCAAATAAAAAAAATAGAAAGGCCAAAAAAAGAAAGGCCCAAAAAAGGGGGGGAATGTTACTATCCTTTTCCACACTTGTGCTTCAAAGTAGCACCATGTTCTTCATATAGAAAGTCTTTTATATTGTCACTTTTATATACTAGTGGGAATTTCTCATTATAGAACTTGGCTTGTATATTCCTACGATGGGCTTCCTCAAAATGCCCTAGGTCTTCGTGAGCAAGCAAGTTGGATGCACACCCACTTAGTTTCTTTTGTTGACCTTTCATACATTTATAGCTCTAGTGCATCCATTGCATGGCAATCCCTACTCCTCATGTTGACATCAATTGATGGGCATCTCCATAGCCCGTTGATTATCCTCGTCAATACGAAACTTTCTCCTTTTTTGTCTTCTCTCGACAACCTCCATCATCATATTCTATTCCACCCATAGTGATATATCCATGGCTCACGCTCATGTATTGCGTGAAAGTTGAAAAACGTTTGAGATTATTTAAGTATGAAACAATTGCTTTTGCTTGTCATCGGGGGTGTGCAAGATGAGAGCATTTTTGTGTGACGAAAATGAAGAATGACCTAACTATATGATTTTGTAGGGATGAACTTTCTTTATCCATGTTATTTTGAGAAGACATGATTGCTTTGATTAGTATGCTTGAAGTATACTATTTCTTATGTCAATATGACCTTTTATTTTGAATCATTTGGATCCGAACATTCATGCCATAATAAAGAAAATTACATTGAGAATTATGCTAGGTAGCATTCCACATCAAAAAATTTGTTTTTATCATTTACCTACTCGAGGACGAGCATGAATTAAGCTTGGGGATGCTTGATACATCTCCATCGTATCTATAATTTTTTATTGTTCCTTGCTATTATATTACCCGTTTTGGATGTTTATATGCTTTACTTTACACTTTTATATCATTTTTGGGACTAACCTACTAACCGGAGGCCCAGCCCGAAGTGTTGTTTTTTGCCTATTTCAGTGTTTCGAAGAAAAGGAATATCAAACGGAGTCCAAACGGAATGAAACCTTCAGGAGCGATCTTTTTGGAACAAACGCGATCTAGGGGACTTGGAGTGGACGTCAAGCCACAGAGGAGTCGGCCACGTGGGTGCCCAGCGCGCCCCCTACAGGTGGGCGCGCCCCCCACCCTCGTGGGCCCCTCGAGCGTCCACTGACCTACTTCTTCCTCCTATATATACCCACGTACCGTGAAACCATCGAGGAGCACCATGAAAAACTATTTCCATCGTCGTAACCTTCTGTATCCGCGAGATCCCACCTTGGAGCCTTCACCGGTGCTTCGCCGGAGGGGGAATCGACCATGGAGGGCCTCTACATCATCTCCAAGGCCCTTCCGATGAGTTGTGAGTAGTTTACCACAGACCTTTGGGTCCATAGTTATTAGCTAGATGGCTTCTTCAATCTCTCTTTGAATCTCAATACAAAGTTCTCCTCGATCTTCTTGGAGATATATTCGACATAACTCTTTTTGCGGTGTGTTTGTCGAGACCCGATGAATTGTGGGTTTATGATCAAGTTTATCTATAAGAATATTTGAATCTCCTCTGAATTCTTTTATGTGTGATTAAGTTATCTTTGCAAGTCTCTTCGAATTATCAGTTTGGTTTGGCCTACTAGATTGATCTTTCTTGCCATGGGAGAAGTGCTTAGCTTTGGGTTCAATCTTGCGGTGTCCTTTCCCAGTGACAGCAGGGGCAGCAAGGCATGTATTATATTGTTGCCATCAAGGATAAAAAGATGGGTTTTATATCATATTTCATGAGTTTATCCCTCTACATCATGTCATCTTTCTTAACGTGTTACTCTGTTCTTTATGAACTTAATACTCTAGATGCATGCTGGATAGCGGTCGATGTGTGGAGTAATAGTAGTAGATGCAGGCAGGAGTCGGTCTACTTGTCACGGACGTGATGCCTATATACATGATCATGCCTAGATAATCTCATAACTATTCGCTTTTCCATCAATTGCTCGACAGTAATTTGTTCACCCACCGTAATACTTATGCTATCTTGTGAGAAGCCACTATTGAAACCTATGGCCCTCGGGTCTATCTCTTATCATATAAGCTTTCAATCTACCTTTATTTGCATCTTTACTTTTCCAATCTATATCATAAAAATACCAAAAATATTTATCTTATCATATTATCTCTATCAGATCTCACTTTCACAAGTGGCCGTGAAGGGATTGACAACCCCTTTATTGCATTGGTTGCGAGTTCTTGTTTGTTTGTGTAGGTGCGTGGGACTTCTGAGGAGCCTCCTACTAGATTGATACCTTGGTTCTGAAAAACTGAGGGAAATTCTTACGCTACTTTGCTGCATCATGCTTTTCTCTTCAAGGAAAACCAACGCAAGCTCAAGACGTAGCAAAGCCTCCAGTCATATTTTCGCGGTGCTTAGGCGAAGCCCTGCGCGGATCACATCACCATCACCGTCACCACGCTGTCGTGCTGACGGAACTCATCTACCCCTTCGACCCTCTACTGGATCAAGAGCTCGAGGGACGTCATCGCGCTGAATGTGTGCAGAATTCAGAGGTGTCATACGTTCGGTACTCGATCGGTCGGAACGAGAAGACGTTCAACTACATCAACCATGTTGAGCAAATGCTTCCACTTTCGGTCTACGAGGGTACGTGGACACACTCTTACCCTCTCGTTGCTATGCATATCCTAGATAGATCTTGCGTGAGCATAGGAATTTTTTTGAAATTGCATGCTACGTTTCCCAACAGTGGCATCTGAGCCAGGTTTGTGCGTAGATGATATGCACGAGTAGAACACAAAGATTTGTGGGCGGTGATCGTCATACTGCTTACCACCAATGTCTTATTTTGATTCAGTGGTATTGTTGGATGAAGCGGCCCGGACCAACCTTACATGACCACGTTCATGAGACCGGTTCCACCTACAGACATGCAACTAGTTTTGCATAATGGTGGCTAGCGGGTATCTGTTTCTCCAACTTCAGTTGAATCGAATTTGACTGTGGCCGGTCCTTGTGAAGGTTAAAACAACAAACTTGATAAATCACAGTTGTGGTTTTTGTGACGTATTGTAAGTATGGTTCTTGCTTGAAGCCCGTAGCAGCCACGTAAAACTTGCAACAAGAAAGTAGAGGATGTCTAACTTGTTTTTGCAGGGCATGTTGTGATGTGATATGGTCAAGACATGATGTGATATATGTTGTTGTATGAGATGATCATGTTTTGTAAAAGTTATCGGCAACAGGCAGGAGCCTTATGGTTGTCACTTTATTGTATGAAAATACGAACGCCATGTAAATTGCTTTACTTTATCACTAAGCGGTAGCGATAGTCGTAGAAGCAATAGTTGATGAGACAACCACGACGCTACGATGGAGATCAAGGTGTCAAGCTGGTGATGATGGAGATCATGACATTGCTTTGGTGATGGAGATCAAAAGCACAAGATGATGATGGCCATATCATGTCAAATATTTTGATTGCATGTGATGTTTATATTTTATGCATCTTATTTTGCTTAGTACGGTGGTAGCATTATAAGATGATCCCTTACTAAAATTTCAAGGTATAAGTGTTCTCCCCGAGTATGCACCATTGTGAAAGTTCTTCGTGTTAAGACACCACGTGATGATTGGGTGTGATAAGCTCTACGTTCAAATACAATAGGTGCAAGCCAGTTCTGCACATGCGGAATACTCGGGTTAAACTTGATGAGCCTAGCATATACAGATATGGCCTCGGAACACTGAAGACCGAAAGGTCGAACATGAATCATATAGTGGATACGATCAACATAGAGATGTTCGCCATTCATGACTACTCCATCTCACGTGATGATCGGACATGGTTTAGTTGATTTGGATCACGTATCATTTAGATGACTTGAGGGATGTCTATCTAAGTGGGAGTTCTTAAGTAATATTGAACTTAATTTGTACTTAGTACTGATAGTTTTTGCATATCTATGTTGTAGATCAATGGCCCGTGCTACCGTTCCCTTGAATTTTAGTGCGTTGCTAGAGAAAGCTAAGTTGAAAAATGATGGTAGCAACTACATGGACTGGATCCGTAACTTGAGGATTATCCTCATTGCTGCACAGAAGAATTATGTCCTTGATGCATCGCTAGGTGTACCACCTATCCCAACAACTGCAGACTTTGTGAATGCCTGGTAGTCGCGTGTTGATGACTACTCCTTAGTTCAGTGTGCCATGCTTTACGGCTTAGAATTGGGACTTCAAAGACGTTTTGAGCATCATGGACCGTATGAGATTTTCTAAGAGTTGAAGTTAATATTTCAAGCAAATGCCCGAGTTGAGAGATATGAAGTCTCCAACAAGTTCTATAGGTGCAAGATGGAGGAGAACAGTTATGTTAGTGAGCACATACTCAGAATGTCTGGGTACCATAATCACTTGACTCAGCTCGGAGTCAATCTTCCAAATGATTGTGTCATTGGCAGAGTTCTCCAGTCACTGCCACCAAGCTATAAAGTCATCGTGATGAACTACAATATGCAAGGGATGGAAAAGACTATTCCCGAGCTCTTTGCAATAGTAAAGGTTGCGGAGGTAGAAATCAAGAAGGAGCATCAAGTGTAGATGGTTAACAAGACCACTAGTTTCAAGAAGAAAGGCAAGGGTAAGAAAGGGAAATTCAAGAAGAATGACAAGCAAGTTGTCACTCCTGGGAAGAAACCAAAAGCTGGACCCAAGCTTGAAATTGAGTGCTTCTATTGCAAAGGGACTGGTCACTGGAAGCCGAACTGCCCCAAGTATTTGGCAGATAAGAAGGATGGCAAAGTGCACAAAGGTATATTTGATATACATGTTATTGATGTGTACCTTACTAATTCTCGTAGTAGTGCCTAGGTATTTGATACCGGTTCGGTTGCTCGTATTTGTAACTTGAAACAGGGACTACGGATTAAACGAAGATTGGCTAAGGAAGAGGTGATGATGTGCGTCGGGAATGGTTCCAAGGTTGATGTGATCGCCGTCGGCACGCTACCTCTACATCTACCTTCGGGATTAGTTTTAGACCTGAACAATTGTTATTTGGTGCCAGCGTTGAGCATGAACATTATATCTGGATCTTGTTTAGTGCGAGACGGTTATTCATTTAAGTCAGAGAATAATGGTTGTTCTATTTATATGAGTAATACCTTTTATGGTCATGCAACCTTGATGAGTGGTCTATTTCTGTTGAACCTCGATCATGACGATACACATATTCATAATATTGATGCCAAAAGATGCAAAGTTGATAATGATAGTGCAACTTATTTGTGGAACTGCCATTTGGGTCATATCGGTGTAAAGCGTATGAAGAAACTCCATAAAGATGGACTTTTGGATTCACTTGATTACGAATCATTTGATACTTGCTGTAGCGACCCGACCCGAATGGGTCAAGTCTCTATGCTTATGTGTCATCCCTGGATCAGTATGTTGACACACACAGTACTCGAAGGATTTATAACAGAGGTAAATCACATGTATAAAGTAACGTAAATACTATTACCTCAATCCAATAGCGGAAGCAACAAGGTTGTGGATTCCCATCAACACCAACGACAAAGTTGAGTGTAGAAATCGTAACCCTAACGTATCACTTACTCGTCGTAAGACATCCTGCAACATGAGACGTTGCAGCCCGAAACGGGTCAGTACATTGAATGTACTGGCAAATTCACACCATAGAGAGAATAATGAACAATGGCTATCACTATATGCATAAATGGCTGGTGGAAAAGCTCTATGGTTATAAGGTTTTTGCGTAAAGCCAATTTTTCCCTACTTCAAAGGAATAAGATTAATTACTATCATGGTGGTTGTGAAACATTGAGAATGGTTGACAGCATTCTCAATCCCAATTAAAAATAATTAAAACCCAACAACATTAATTAAAAGTAACATGTTGAGATTCACAAAGATATTCAAGTACTAGAGACTCAAGATGTCCATAACCGGGGACATGGCTAATCATGATTAGTTTGTTCACTCTGCAGAGGTTTGCGCACTTTTCCCCACAAGACTCGATCGCCTCCATTTGGTTTCTCGCACTACATGGTGTTTGAGAAACGGATGACCGAGACACAGTCTTTCAGAAGCACTTGCACCTTACGATGGGTGGACCGGTACACCTACATCCCCTACATCTGCTAGTCCACCACTATAAGAGTTCGCACGACTTAGTCAACTATGCCAGAGCCCATAATGGCTTGTGGCTGCACACATAAGTTACTAGTATGAATTATCTTATGATCCCTTTGAGCCTGGGTGGCGGTCCAATAAAAACAGGCAAGTCCTGGGAACTCCAGGTGCCTCAATCCACCCAGATGTGTATTTAAGTTGCCACCTTAGATAAACCTTTAATTAACAAACTCACATCTGTCATGGATATCACTCACCCAATCCACATCTACTAACATAGCATGGCATAATAAGCAAACGTAGAAGTAACTCCCAAAGGTTTCATAAGTAAAACAGGTAATAGGTACTACCTCATCTACTTCCCATCCCACAATTTAATTAGATCCTAATCATGCAATGTGTGAGGATTGATCTAATGCATAAAAACTGGGTTGTAGAAAAGGTATGATCAAAGTGTTACTTGCCTCCAAAGTTGATGAAGATGGTTCGCACTCAAAACTCGTGATAGATCTACTCGTCACACTCCGGTCAATCTATCGTAAGCAAACAATAGTAACCACACAATAAGTACTCATCTAAAGCACAAGTAAAACTCGAACAAGAGAACGAACCAGAAAGTTCAACTTAAGAACTCCTGTTGCAAAGAAAGAATGAACCGAACAAACGACGGAAAACAAACGGCGGAAGAAAACAACTCGGTTCTAGCAAGTTGAAACTAGGTCAAATTTTACCGGGGCAAAAACTTGTTTAAGTTGATTAGACAGAACGGCGGTTTCAAGACGAAACACCAGGCGCTTGAATCACCTGATTCCGATAAACGAGCGAGAAGAAAGACTAGAACGAAGATCGGATCTGAGATCGCGATCGCGGAATAAATCCGACGAAAAGAAAGAGACGAACGGTTAAACGAACGGGCGTCGTTAACCGGGAATAATCGGTGATCACGTTCATTGAGACGAACGATCCGAAAGAAGAATGAAAACCGATCTAGGGTTTTCAGAGAAGAAACCGAAACGAAGAACCGATCTAGAAAACCGGAACGGAAATCGGAGCAAAAACCGAAAAGGTGACGCAGCGCGGGGCTAGTACCTCGAAGAGGCGAGGGGCTCCGGCGGCGGCGGCGTAGGGCGACGGCACTGGGTGGGGCGGTGTCGTAGGGGCGGCGGCGCTGGGTGGGGCGGTGTCGTAGGGGCGGCGGCGCTGGGTGGGGCGGCGGCGCGGTGTGGTGCGGAGGAGAGGAGAGGAGAGGTGTTGGTTTGATGTGTTAGAGGGGGGGTGCTTGGGTATTTATATTGGGGAGGGGAGGGTTTTGCTTGGGGTAGGGGACAAGAAATAGACTAGGATTAGGAAACAAGAGGAAAAGATCTAGAAATAGATACGGAATAAACGAACATAGGACAAGAGTCCTACTAGGACTAGGCAAAAGAAGGAAGCGGCGGCTCCTGGCTCCCTGTGTGCGCGCGCTAGCCTTGGCCTCTTGGCCGCTTGGGCCTTTGGCCCAAGGCGCTGCGGGATTTTTTTTTAAACGGTCTCGCGCGCAGAAAAAATACAGAAAAGAAAATCTACCGGACTCCAAAATTAATAAAGTAAATTTTCCCCGACTCCTAAAAATGAGCCGAACAAAATGAACTTTACTCGGGACCTAAAAATCAATTTTTGAAAACACGCATTTTTTCCCTATCCAAATAAAATGAGAATAAAACTCCGGCAAACAAAATTTGATCTATTTATTAAATCTTCATTTTCCTAAATTTGGGAAAGACATATTATTCCCTCTCTCATATTTTTGGATATTGGAAAAATTATTGAAGATAAAATAAATAAATCAAATGATCCTCTTTTCAAAATTTGAGAGGACTCAAATATGAAAATATCGAAATCTCCAACTCTCTCCGAAGGTCCTTGAGTTGCGTGAAATTTCTAGGATCGACCAAAATGCAATAAGATATGCATGATGATCTAGTGCATAACATTCCAAATTGAAAATAAGTTCAAAAGAGCTTTGAATTTAATTCTTTGAAACTCCCAACTCATATTTCATATAATTTGAAGAAGTCATTTTATCTTCTCTCGTGAAAATCATTGAGTCGCATAAAGTTTCAGAATTAGAATATTTCCAACTGAAATTCAATTATTTTTCAAGCACCCTTTTCATTTAATTTAAATGGAAGAAGTCATGTCATCTTCTCTCTAGGGTTTTGTGTTTGAAAAGCATTTGAATTCATGGAGATCAGAAAGCAAATATGAAAGTTTGGGAAAGTCCTTTTATTCCCTCTCATTTAACTTTCAAAGAGTTTCGAATTCACTCACTTTCAGACAATCAATCAAACAATCAGTCAAATCTATCTATTTATTATAACATTCCAAAATTTAGAATTTTGGGATGTTACAAACCTACCACCCTTAAAATGAATCTCGTCCTCGAGATTCGGAGAGGCTAGCAAGAAAAGGTTAGGGTTTGGGGGTCTCCTCAAAATCCATCAATCGTCTCTGGGGTCTGGGATGCTACCACCCTTAGAAACATCGTTATAGCTCCATCAATACTCATATACTCCATCCACATTGTTAACAGTGTCGGTCTCCTCAAATCCTCGAGAAAATTTTTCCTCTAAGCTCTTCCGGTAACAGCATAACCTTTTCCTCAATTCTTATGTCCTTTTATGTTGGTAAGGTCATTCCGAGACTGGGTCTTCTTAGCTGACGGTCTGGCGCCAAGACTAAACAACTATCGATATCTCATGGTGGTCAGCAATTTATGGTTTCTCCTGCAGGAAATGGGTCTGGGTGATCCTCACCGTATAACCTACGGTTGGCACAGCTGTCGTGTACAAGGGAAAAAATACCTATACCATTCTAAGGCTTAAACGAGGTTTTGATCGTCGTCTCTCCACTATAGGTAAGTCACTCAGATTTACCATTCCATATAGCAAGGCGAATAATAAGAGTAAGTCGGTATGGTGATCAATCCATCCCGCACCCAAATCATTACCTTGTATACGGTTTAGCAAATCTCGCATTCTAACACTCGCTCAACCTCACAAGCATTGCAGAATTTCTCTTGTCGACGAACCAAGTTCGGATAAATCCATAGATTCTGCAAGCCAAACAACCATCTATCATTCCTTCACAACTCTCAGGTTTTGCGTAACTCCTATAAGATCGTCTGTCGATAAAATCGTAACTTCTTTCAGGGTTTTTCCTTCAGCAAGAATGTGCTTGCTTCTTGGCAGGTCCTGGGGCCTGTGGGTTATGGCCCATCTCATCACTTGTAGTCCTCGAACTTATCATCGGGCAACTGATCATTGTTCCAACTTCCTAGTATTCTTAAATCCATCCAATTGTACTGTCTTCCTTCCTTCTATTGGCACCAAACCAAGACGTGAGTACTCAGACTTGTCATGGGGTTGCCATTGCTCCATATTACCAACATCATACCTCCTTTATATCCAATAGTACTTCATCTCTTCATCCTCGTGGGATTTCCCACATACCGAGGTAAAAACTTATACTTATGAAGTCATATTCCACTTCGTGAAACATCATTATCCTTTCCGCGGTCAAGCATCCTTACAGGGGAATATTGGCCATCTCTGCATGGCACTTCTTCAACTGGGAAACGTGAAACACATCCTGAACTCCTGACAGTCCTTCGGGTAACTCCAACTTGTTGGCTACTTCTCTCATACGCTCCAAAACTCGGTATGGTCCTACAAATCTCGGGTCTAACTTTCCCTTAACTCCAATTCGTTTAACTCCTCGCAGAGGGGACACACGAAGACATGCTCTGTTTCAAATTTCATAGACTACCTCCTTGAGTTTTTTTGAGTCTGCATAACTCTTCTGCCTGGGCTGAGCTACCTTCAGTCTATCTCGAATCAACTTAACATTCTCTTCTGACTCCTTGATCACATTTGGTCCAACGGACGGTCTCCAACTTCATCCTACTTACTCTTAGGGTATCACACATATCGAGACAAAACTCATATTCATTTTGTCCGAAATCCACTCAGTGGAGTATCCTCATTTTTTCCAGGGGTCAACGGTTCTTACAGGGTACTACCACCCTTAAAATGTTCCAATATTCCATAGACCATATTTCTCATATCCTCGGAATTGGTCAACATCTTTCCTCATAGGGTAACTCATAAAATCCAAAGCAGTACCAACACTGCTAACTTTATTGATTCTTAAATTATTACAATCATCTCACTCTTCCATTACATGTCTCAACTTAACCCCTCAATAAAAGAAAATGTTCTCACTACTACGACTATATTTCTTCTGTTACAAACTCAACTACTTATCACAAGTCTCCTTCTCCTTCGGACAATCTCTGGCAAAGTGCCCTGCTTCATTACAACGAAAACATATTACTTTTGACTAGTTTCGAGGTTTCCTTGTGATTATATAGCCTCCTTGGGTTCTTGGCTTCCTTTTTGGGCAACTGTGGAGGTAGTGCCCTGACTCCTTGCACCTATAACAGGTGATATGACTTGGGTCCTTCCTGGAATCCAATCTGCTTCTCTTCCTGGACCTTACCATTCTAATCAGGTCTTCTATTTCCCGTGGGTCATATTCTACTTCCTCTGTCGGGAATTCTACTAGATTCCCATTCATACAATTTTGGGAGATGTGACCTTCTTCCCCACATGAATAGCATGACTTGGTGCAGGGTTTAATTGGTTCCTCTTTGGGTGTGTCCTCCACCTCGTCCTTCATCACAGGTTCTTCTAAAATTTCCATGAGGGCTCCTTTCATTACTTCGTCCTTCTGCTGGATGGTTCTTTGTACCAAGGGGTAAATGTGACACTGAGCAGGGTAGTGGGTTGTTCCTTCACACAAGAAACAAGTAATCTGTCTAGTTGGGCATTCTTCAGTTGGGTGACTTCCTTCACAATTAGGGCATTCATCCTTGTGTTCCTTATGGGTGTGTCTGATTTCTCCACAAATCTTGCATGCACAAGGTTTCTTCATATCCTTTCCATAAGGCTTCAACTTCTGGGACACAAACTGAGACTTTAGCAAAGTCAACTTAAATTCTTTCCAAGTGGTTACTCCTTCCCATCCATTGATGGTTTGGTACATCCTCCACCAAGTAGCAGCACCTCTTTCAAAGCATTGAAGAGCATGCTGGGCCATATCCTTTCCGACTATAGGGTTGTTCTCCATATGATCCTCCATGTCCTGAATCCATCGGTCTGTCTCCAATTGACTCATCGGTCCAGAAAATATAAGCTCATCTCCATTCATCCTCTATTGGGTCCATGTGGGTTTGGGGTGAGATAAGAGAGAGGGAGAGGGATACTCACAATACAAACAAAAGTTTTGAAAAGACAGATTTTTGTTGTGGCTGTCGAAAAACATCAAACAAATGACAGCTCACAAACGTCGCATCTAACGTAGGTGTATAACAGGGGTTTGGTCTTCTAAGGTCAACGTCGCCAAACTCTTCAAGCCTTGTTTATGTCTCCGATGGCTTCTTCCCATCGTGCTTGTCCTTCTCAAGTTCTTTTGCCAGATCATCTCTTGTGACGCGAAGTCTCTCGTGACATCCTTTAATATTCCGGAGTTGCATTCCAAACTTCTGGTTTCAACATCCTTCACATGAACCATGGTCTACTGTCCTTCAGTTCCTGACAAATCTCCGGTATCTCGAGGTTGTAACTCCTCCAGCTTGGCTACTTTCAGCTTTTGGTTCCTGAGTTCCTCATGAAATACTTCCTTGTCTAATACGACTTCCTGGAGCTCCACCTTAAACTTCTTGATGTACTACTCCAGATCTTGGTGATACACCAACTAAGTTTAAAACTGCATCCTTTGCTGATAGATGCTCCATCAGCCTTCTACCATCCAATCCTTCTGAAGGAATGCATGCTTAGCTCAGCTCGGTGACCACAGTATCAATGGTGATGACATCACGGATAACCGTGTTTCTGCCCTTGTCATTGCCATGAGCTATCTTGCCAGTTGATATCTCCTGCCTTAGGGTTTCTTTGACAAAACTTCGAGTTCGCATGCTCCTTGTTTCAGTATTTCTCCGATAAACCTTGATCTCGGGTATTGACAACCTCCATAGTCTACCAAGTTCCAAAAGGGTAGCCATTCCTAGGTCATACAAATCTGGGAATTCTTCAGAGCCTTCAAATTCTACTTGTCTTCAGAGTCTTCAACAGCTGTAGTTTCCATTATCATAATGTATGGTAAAATCCTCTTCATTCTGAATGGTCTTACTTGTCTGATATCCTGTACTTCTTGGAGTGGTCTCATCAGTCGAATCCTCGAGTGGTCAAAAGGGGAAAGGGGTATGGTCTCACTAAAAGAATTTTTTGAATAAGCTCAGAAGAGAAGAGAGGTAAAAGATCTTTTGAAAGGGAAAGTTGTAGGGAAAAATCTTTGCTATGGGCTTGCCAGTTTCTAGGGTCACGTCCTACAGTCAACATGTGCTCTGATACCATCTTGTAGCGACCCGACCCGAATGGGTCAAGTCTCTGTGCTTATGTGTCATCCCTGGATCAGTATGCTGACACACACAGTACTCGAAGGATTTATAACAGAGGTAAATCACATGTATAAAGTAACGTAAATACTATTACCTCAATCCAATAGCGGAAGCAACAAGGTTGTGGATTCCCATCAACACCAACGGCAAAGTTGAGTGTAGAAATCGTAACCCTAACGTATCACTTACTCGTCGTAAGACATCCTGCAACATGAGACGTTGCAGCCCGAAACGGGTCAGTACATTGAATGTACTGGCAAATTCACACCATAGAGAGAATAATGAACAATGGCTATCACTATATGCATAAATGGCTGGTGGAAAAGCTCTATGGTTATAAGGTTTTTGCGTAAAGCCAATTTTTCCCTACTGCAAAGGAATAAGATTAATTACTATCATGGTGGTTGTGAAACATTGCGAATGGTTGACAGCATTCTCAATCCCAATTAAAAATAATTAAAACCCAACAACATTAATTAAAAGTAACATGTTGAGATTCACAAAGATATTCAAGTACTAGAGACTCAAGATGTCCATAACCGGGGACACGGCTAATCATGATTAGTTTGTTCACTCTGCAGAGGTTTGTGCACTTTTCCCCACAAGACTCGATCGCCTCCGTTTGGTTTCTCGCACTACATGGTGTTTGAGAAACGGATGACCGAGACACAGTCTTTCAGAAGCGCTTGCACCTTACGATGGGTGGACCGGTACACCTACATCTCCTACATCTGCTAGTCCACCACTATAAGAGTTCGCACGACTTAGTCAACTATGCCAGAGCCCATAATGGCTTGTGGCTGCACACGTAAGTTACTAGTATGAATTATCTTATGATCCCTTTGAGCCTGGGTGGCGGTCCAATAAAAACAGGCAAGTCCTGGGAACTCCAGGTGCCTCAATCCACCCAGATGTGTATTTAAGTTGCCACCTTAGATAAACCTTTAAATAACAAACTCACATCTGTCATGGATATCACTCACCCAATCCACGTCTACTAGCATAGCATGGCATAATAAGCAAACGTAGAAGTAACTCCCAAAGGTTTCATAAGTAAAACAGGTAATAGGTACTACCTCATCTACTTCCATCCCACAATTTAATTAGATCCTAATCATGCAATGTGTGAGGATTGATCTAATGCATAAAAACTGGGTTGTAGAAAAGGTATGATCAAAGTGTTACTTGCCTGCAAAGTTGATGAAGATGGTTCGCACTCAAAACTCATGATAGATCTACTCGTCACACTCCGGTCAATCTATCGTAAGCAAACAATAGTAACCACACAATAAGTACTCATCTAAAGCACAAGTAAAACTCAAACAAGAGAATGAACCAGAAAGTTCAACTTAAGAACTCCGGTTGCAAAGAAAGAACGAACCGAACAAACGACGGAAAACAAACGGCGGAAGAAAACAACTCGGTTCTAGCAAGTTGAAACTAGGTCAAATTTTACCGGGGCAAAAAATTGTTTAAGTTGATTAGACGGAACGGCGGTTTCAAGACGAAACTCCCGGCGCTTGAATCACCTGATTCCGATAAACGAGCGAGAAGAAAGACTAGAACGAAGATCGGATCTGAGATCGCGATCGCGGAATAAATCCGACGAAAAGAAAGAGACGAACGGTTAAACGAACGGGCGTCGTTAACCAGGAATAATCGGTGATCACGTTCGTTGAGATGAACGGTCCGAAAGAAGAATGAAAACCGATCTAGGGTTTTCAGAGAAGAAACCGAAACGAAGAACCGATCTAGAAAACCGGAACGGAAATCGGAACAGAAACCGAAAAGGTGATGCAGCGCGGGGCTAGTACCTCGAAGAGGCGAGGGGCTCCGGCGGCGGCGGCGTAGGGCGACGGCGCTGGGTGGGGCGGTGTCGTAGGGGCGGCGGCGCTGGGTGGGGCGGCGGCGCGGTGTGGTGCGGAGGAGAGGAGAGGAGAGCTGTTGGTTTGATGTGTTAGAGGGGGGGGTGCTTGGGTATTTATATTGGGGAGGGGAGGGTTTTGCTTGGGGTAGGGGACAAGAAATAGACTAGGATTAGGAAACAAGAGGAAAAGATCTAGAAATAGATACGGAATAAACGAACATAGGACAAGAGTCCTACTAGGACTAGGCAAAAGAAGGAAGCGACGGCTCCTGGCTCCCTGTGCGCGCGCGCTAGCCTTGGCCTCTTGGCCGCTTGGGCCTTTGGCCCAAGGCGCTGCGGGATTTTTTTTTAAACGGTCTCGCACGGAGAAAAAATACAGAAAAGAAAATCTACCGGACTCCAAAATTAATAAAGTAAATTTTCCCCGACTCCTAAAAATGAGCCGAACAAAATGAACTTTAGTCGGGACCTAAAAAGCAATTTTTGAAAACACGCATTTTTTTTCCTATCCAAATAAAATGCGAATAAAACTCCGGCAAACAAAATTTGATCTATTTATTAAATCTTCATTTTCCTGAATTTGGGAAAGTCATATTATTCCCTCTCTCATATTTTTGGATATTGGAAAAATTATTGAAGATAAAATAAATAAATCAAATGATCCTCTTTTCAAAATTTGAGAGAACTCAAATATGAAAATAACAAAATCTCCAACTCTCTCCGAAGGTCCTTGAGTTGCGTGAAATTTCTAGGATCGACCAAAATGCAATAAGATATGCATGATGATCTAGTGCATAACATTCCAAATTGAAAATAAGTTCAAAAGAGCTTTGAATTTAATTCTTTTAAACTCCCAACTCATATTTCATATAATTTGAAGAAGTCATTTTATCTTCTCTCGTGAAAATCATTGAGTCGCATAAAGTTTCAGAATTGGAATATTTCCAACTGAAATTCAATTATTTTTCAAGCACCCTTTTCATTTAATTTAAATGGAAGAAGTCATGTCATCTTCTCTCTAGGGTTTTGTGTTTGAAAAGCATTTGAATTCATGGAGATTAGAAAGCAAATATGAAAGTTTGGGAAAGTCCTTTTATTCCCTCTCATTTAACTTTCAAAGAGTTTCGAATTCACTCACTTTCAGACAATCAATCAAACAATCAGTCAAATCTATCTATTTATTATAACATTCCAAAATTTAGAATTTTGGGATGTTACACTTGCGAACCATGCCTTATGGGCAAGATGACTAAACTTCGTTCTCCGGAACAATGGAACGTGCTAATGACTTATTGGAAATAATACATACCGATGTATGCAGTCTAATGAGTGTTGAAGCTCGTGGCGGGATCATTATTTTCTGACCTTCATAGATGATTTGAGCAGATATGGGTATATCTACTTAATGAAACACAAGTCTGAAACATTTGAAAAGTTCAAAGAATTTCAGAGTGAAGTGGAGAATCATCGTAACAAGAAAATAAAGTTTCTACAATCTGATCGTGGAGGTGAATATTTGAGTTATGAGTTTTGCCTTCATTTAAAACAATGTAGAATAGTTTCATAGCTCACGCCACCTAGAACACCACAGCGTAATGGTGTGTCCGAACGTCGTAACTGCACTTTATTAGATATGGTGCGATATGATGTCTCTTGCCGATTTACCACTATCGTTTTGGGGTTATGCATTAGAGACAGCTGCATTCACGTTAAACAGGGCACCGTCAAAATCCATTGAGATGACACCATATGAACTATGGTTTGGAAACAAACCTAAGTTGTTGTTTCTTAAAGTTTGGGGATGTGATGCTTATGTCACAAGGCTTCAGGCTGATAAGCTCGAACCCAAATCGGAGAAGTGCATCTTCATAGGATACCCTAAGGAAACAATTGGGTACACCTTCTACCACAAGTCCTAAGGCAAGATCTTTGTTTCTAAGAATGGAAGCTTTCTAGAGAAGGAGTTTCTCTCGAAAGAAGTGAGTGGGAGGAAAGTAGAACTTGATGAGCTAATTGTACCTACTCTCAATTTGGGAAGTAGCTCATTCGACAAATCTGTTCCCGTGATGCCTACACCAACTAGAGAGGAAGCTAATGATAAAGATCATGAAACTTTAGATCAAGTTGCTACAAAACCTCGTAGGTCAAACAGAGCACGATCTGCACCAGAGTGGTATGGTAATCCTGTTCTGGAAGTCATGTTACTTGACCATGACGAACCTACGAACTATGTAGAAGCTATGATGAGCCCAGATTCCGATAAATGGCTTGAAGCCAAGAAATCTGAGATAGGATCCATGTATGAGAACAAAGTGTGGACTTTGGTGGATTTGCCCGATGATCGGCGACCCATAGAGAATAAATGGATCTTCAAGAAGAAAACTAACGTTGATGGTAATGTTACTGTCTATAACGCTCGACTTGTTGCAAAAGGTTTTCGACAAGTTCAAGGAGTTGACTACAATGGGACTTTCTCACCCATAGCGATGCTTAAGTCTGTCTGAATCATGTTAGCAATTGCCGCATTTTATGATTATGAAATATGGAAAATGGGTGTCAAAACTGCATTTCTTAATCGATTTCTTAAAGAAGAGTTGTATATGATGCAACCAGAAGGTTTTGTCGATCCTAAAGGTGCTAACAAAGTGTCCAAGCTCCAGCAATCCATTTATGGACTGGTGCAAGCATCTCGGAGTTGGAATATACGCTTTGATGAGGTGATCAAAGCATATGGTTTTATACAGACTTTTGGAAAAGCCTGTATTTACAAGAAAGTGAGTGGGAGCTCTATAGCATTTCTAATATTATATGTGGATGACATATTGTTGATTGGAAATGATGTAGAATTTCTGGATAGCATAAAAGGATACTTGAATAAAAGTTTTTCAATGAAAGACTTCGCTGAAGGTACTTATATATTGGGCATCAAGATCTATAGAGATAGATCATGATGCTTGATAGGACTTTCACAAAGGACATACCTTGACAAAGTTTCTAAGAAGTTCAAAATGGATCAGTCAAAGAAAGGGCCCTTGCCTGTGTTACAAGGTGTGAAGTTGAGTCAGACTCAGTGCCCAACCACTGCAGAAGATAGACAGAAATGAAAGTCATTCCCTATGCCTCAGCCATAGGTTCTATCATGTATGATATGCTGTGTACTAGACCTGATGTGTGCCTTGCTATAAGTTTAGCATGGAGGTACCAAAGTAATCCAGGAGTGGATCACTAGACAGTGGTCAAAAACATCTTGAAGTACCTAAAAAGGACTAGGGATATTCTTCTCGCTTATGAGGTCACAAAGAGCTTGTCGTAAGTGGTTATGTCGACGCTAGCTTTGACACTAATCCAGATGACTCTAAGTCACAAACCGGATACGTAATTTTATTGAATGGTGGAGCTGTCAGTTGGTGCAGTTCCAAGCAGAGCGTCGTGGCGGGATCTACGCGTCAAGTGGAGTACATAGCTGCTTCAGAAGCAGCAAATGAAGGAGTCTGGATGAAGGATTTCATAACCGATCTAGGTGTCATACCTAGTGCATCAATCCAATGAAAATCTTGAGACAATACTGGAGCAATTTCCTTGGCGAAGGAATCCAGATTTCAGAAAAAGACCAAACACATCAAGAAACACTTCAACTCCATCTGAGATTTGGTCAAGGAGGGAGACATAGAGATTTGCAAAATACATACGGATTTGAATGTGGCAGACCCATTGACTAAGCCTCTTCCACGAGCAAAACATGATCAGCACCAAGACTACATGGGTGTTCGATTCATTACAATGTAATCTAGATTATTGACTCTAGTGCAAGTGGGAGACAGAAGGAAATATGCCCTAGAGGCAATAATAAAGTTGTTATTTTATATTTCCTTATTCATGATAAATGTTTATTGTTCATGCTCGAATTGTATTAACCGAAAACTTCATACATGTGTGAATACATAGACAAAACGCCGTGTCCCTAGTATGCCTCTACTAGACTAGCTCATTGATCAAAAATAGTTAAGTTTCCTAGCCATGGACATGTCTTGTCATTTGATGAACGAGATCACATCATTATTGGAATGATGTAATGGACAAGATGATGCGGAGCATCCCTCGCTCATCCCCATGCACGTACCTACATCTCCCTCAACACCACTTGGACCAATACCAAGAGCTAGAGCAAAGCCCATTGAAGATAAGGTGAACTTGCTCCTCTCTGAACTCCCTCTCTCTACTCATGAGACTTGGCTACTACCTCATATGGACACTCTGTGTGTGATCAGGTACTTGGATGAGAGCCACGGGAAAGCTACACCCAATGGCCAAGGTGGCAAGGACACCAAGCATGGACATCAAGAAGAAGAGCCATTTGGGAAGCTACAGGCACCGGACGACCGGCCGGGCCTGGACGTCCGACCCCTGGGAGATGCTACAGCTGAGAGAAGGAAGGCAGGACAGAGCTACAGGCCACAGACGTCCGACCCATCTCGGACGTCTGACGAACCCCAGGCCACGGACGACCGACGCCCTCCGGATGTCCGGGAGCTGGGCACCCGAGAGGAAATTAACGGAAAACCGAAGCCACCGGACGACACCCGAGCCGAAACTACGGAAGTCCGACAACGTGAGAGACTTCTACTCCACGTGAGACACCCGAGCCGAAACCACCGAACTACGGAAGTCCGACAACGAGCCAAAACTAGCTAGGGTTAGCATTGTGATAGCTCGTTTGAGATAGAGCATTGCTCATCCGTACCGGATCTACTCCACGTGAGAGACCGTGCCTCTTCGGAGAAGATCCATTTGGATTCAGGGCCTCCATCCGGAGAAGACAATCAAGACCTCCTCACGGAGAAGTACAGTTACTCTTGTATCGTCCCTTGTTGACTTTGGATCATGTGTTATCTTATGCTTACGGTGATCTAGCCCTTGTGTGATCAATTACTTGTCGGTTGAGTGTTTCTCTCGTTTCTCCCCGTGTTTTCCCCTGTGTTTTTCCGCGCGTTCTTCGTGTTTACCCGTAGGATCCACCCCAAACGTGAAAGATCGGCCCCATAGGGATCCGCCCTACATCATCTTGGTATCATGAGCCATGCTAATCACGTTTTTGCAGCCCATACCCAGTGTTTTGTAGCTTGATTTTGTTGTTTTCGTCCTAAATCCGAAAATTCCCCACCAAAAATAGCCCCAATTTTTTTTGTGATTTGTTGGTGAGTTGAAATTTTGTTGGATTTGGTCCATGGATTTGTGTTGCCACGTGTGGATCTAGCTTTCCCCTCCCTTCCCACCCTTTTCCATTTACAAATCCGCTCGATTTCGACCTCACCATCTTCCTCCACCCCGAAATCGCGCAGTTCATCCCGTGCCCGATTTTCGCCCAGGCACCGGACGACCGGACCCTGCCGGACATCCAACAACCGGACGACTGTGACCTCCTGGACGTCCGTGAAACTCTTACGAAACTGAATATTGTTCAGTTCGGCCACCTCCACAACCCCACCTTCCACCACATCTTCCAAACCCACATACACCACCATCCTCCCCAATACCTCCTATGACGATTTTGACACGTTTTGATCTTTGAGATTTTGAGTTGTGGCTCCCGTGTCCTATTGTGTTTCGGCTATATAGGTACGGTTCGACCTGATCATCACCGCGCTCATCTTCGCAAGGGTCTCATCATCGCCAAGGACGATAACATCGATGACATCTTTGTCATACCTTGCAATTGCATTGATACCCACATTGCCTTACTTTCGCGTAGCTTACCCATCGAGACTAGCCATTGAGTATTGCCGGCAATGTGACTTGTGCACATTAGTGATCATACTACATAGCATACATACCATACCATAGTGGTGCATATCTTGGCATCAACTTGTGTGTCAAAAAGTTGTCATCGCATACACAATTGCTATCTTGGTTCGTGAAGTTTTGCATAAGAAAAGAGCTCAAAAGTGAAAGAGCCACCCAAGCTTTTAAGTAAAGAGGAAAGATAAGCAAAGAGCTTATGAGCAAGAACCATAGCATTATACTACATTAAGATTGTCATATCGGATCATCTTGGAACATAGCATCGAAATACCATACATATAGCATACTTGGGATCGAGATCATTGCATTTTTGCCTAGTAGGTTCTGCACAAGTTCCGTATCCTCCTATTGTGCAATTGTGCTAGCGTCTCTCGTATATTGTGCAACAAGAGCCTTTTCGTGGATTCCACATTTTGGCTCAATTTTAGTTTGCACAATCCCACTTATCTATTTGCGTGCGTGTGTCCGTGTACCATTATTTGCTTGGTCTACTTGTTGCATTTGCAAATTTGTGAATCATTTCCAACATTATTGAAGCTCACTTACTATTGCATCAAATTTTGTGCCACCATCCTAACCAAGCTCGACCATAAGCTTTTACTTGTGTAGGTGTGATAACCGACAAGGATTGGTACCAATAGTGCTATTCCATTGTCCGCATTTGAGTGAACTTGATTCATCGTCAATATCGGTCAAGGTACATTGGTATAAGTTCTTCTCTTTCTACCACTCACATATTGCTTGGAATGATGGATAGACCGAGTACTTCTACCAACCCACTCTTCATCGAGCAAGACGACGACATGTCATAATACGTCACCAAGAGCCACCTCTTTGGTGCACAACAAGCGTTGCATCAAGAGCAACAAGCAATGAACAACCGCATCGACAACCTCGCCACCGACTTGCGACTCTCCGAGCAACGTACACAAGACTACTTCGACAACAAGCTCGACGCGCACAAGCAAGAGAATGATGCAAGAATGGACGAGGTCCAAGCTTTGTTGGTGAACCGGACTCCTTCAACTTCTTCATACTCAAGACGGAGCCACTCAAGTCGACACTCCGACGAATCCTTCTCCGGCTCAAGTACACCATCATCAAACACTCTTCGACGAGTCGCGTGTCAAGACCGTCATGCATCTCGCAACCCGCTACACAACAAGCATTCACAAGAGCACGTCGATGAGCAAGTCCCTCGTCCTCACTCAAACCAAGTCGCTTTTGCTCAAGCTCAAGAACTACAATGACTACGGCGCCAAGAAGAAGAACGAGTGCGTCTACACCAAGAGCAAGAAGACACTGAGGCTCAACGTCTTCAACAACAACTACGTGAAGCGCAAGCTCTTGAGGCGCAACGTGCCTTTCAAGAGTCAAGTCGAGCCATCGCCAACCGCAATCACGAACAGTGCAATCAACAGGAAGCCCTTCGAGAAGAAATCCAAGAGAGGAACTACCAACCGCGTGTGCAACATCAAGTTCCTCAAGCTCCTTCACAAGCTTGTCAAGCTCCACCTCAACCTCATGTTCAACAAGAGCAAGTTGATCATGGACTTTCTCCACACCAAGAGCAACATGAGGATGATTACCCTCCATGTCAAGGGCGTCATCATCACCATCGCCAACAACACAATGAAGAGCAACGATGTGGCAAGCTCAAATTCACAATGCCCAAGTTCAATGGAAGCAATGATCCCGAAGAATACCTCTCATGGGCATTGAAGGTCGACAAAATATTTCATTTGCACAACTATAAGGAAGAGAAGAAGATCGCTATAGCATCACTTGAGTTCCAAGACTATGTGCTCATATGGTGGGCACAAGTCCTTGAGCACCGACAAGCGAGAGGTGAACCTCCAATCACCACTTGGGCTCAAATGAAGGAAGTCATGCGAGCATGTTTTGTGCCAACCTGCTACAACCGCGATCTCTTCAAGAAGCTACAACTCCTCAAGCAAGGAACAAAGAGTGTTGAATAATACTATAAGGAAATGGAGATAGCCATGATTCGAGCCAATGTCACGAAAGATGATGAGCAAACAATGGCACGATTCTTTAATGGACTCAATCATCCCATCAAGAAGATCGCCGACTTCCAACCCTACTCCAACCTCATTGAGATCGTGCATCAAGCTACAAAGGCAGAATGTCAAGTGCAAGATGACTTCAAGTACGCCAAGTACTCGTCCAAGACCTACGGCTTCTCCAACAACCAAGCTTCAACAACTATTCCAACTTCTACTTCAACCAAGCATTCTCCAAGCAACGATGACAAGCCAAGTTACAAGAAAACTTCGTCAAGTTCAAGTCGTCTTCCTCCTACTGCAAGCAACTTCAAGCCGCGTGCTTCATCATCTACTCCGGCCGATGAGACCATCAATACAAGCTCCTTCAAGTGTTTCACTTGCGGCGGCCGAGGCCACAAGTCCTATGAATGCACAAACAAGCGCACCATGATCCTCAACGACGATGGCACCTACGACTCCATGAGTGATGAGGAGATGGAAGCTCTTGAGCAAGTGGCCATGCACCGGCGCATGAACGAGGATGGAGATGATCAAGTCTTTTGTGATGAAGATACGAGCCCCGCTCTTGTTGTCTCCAAGGTCTTGACTCTTCAACAACAACAAGAAGAAGACCAAAGATGCCACATCTTCCACACAAAGGCTGGCATCCATGGAAGGTCCGTCAAGGTCATCATCGATGGAGGTAGTTGTCACAACTTGGCAAGTGAAGAACTATGCTCCAAGCTTCAATTGGTAAAGAGGAAGCACCCGGACCCCTACAAGGTTCAGTGGCTAAGTGACTCCGGCACTATATGAGTTGAGCATACGGTCCAAGTCTCCTTCAAAATTGGTGCGTATGAGGACACTTTGGAGTGTGATGTGGTCCCAATGACCGTTTTCCACCTCCTTATTGGTCGACCATGGAAATTCGACCATGGTGTCATCCACAATGGGCGCACCAATCACTATAGCTTCAAGATGAAAGGGAAGGAATATGTGCTATGACCTATGTCTCCTAGTCAAGTGATAGCCGATAAGCAAGACACCCATCGTGGAGAGAAGAGTGAGAAAGTGATCCACCAAAAAGTGAGTGAGAGGCACAAGCCAAACTTGAGCGCCTCTTCGCCTAGAGAGAAAAACCTCATACTATTTTCCACAAAAAGTGAGATGAGAGAAGTGTGTGAGAACCCATCGAGTGTGATGCACTTTGTACTTGTGTGCAAAGATGGGGAACCAAAAACTAACACCTCTCACGAGCTACCTTTAGTGTTTCAATCTATTTTGCAGGAATTCCAAGTTCCCCGATGAGCTACCTCCGGGTCTACCTCCTCTTTGAGGCATTGAGCATCGAATCGACCTCATCCACGGAGCGCCACTTCCAAACAAAGCTACATACCGTGTCAACCCCGAAGAAACTAAGGAGATCCAACGGCAAGTACAACAACTCATCGACAACGGTCATTCTTCTCTTAGTTTGCTACTTTTGCAAGAAGCTCATGGAGGCGGACTCATGGGACATTTTGGATGAGATAAGACATTCGCCACGCTCTCCAAGAACTACTTTTGGCCCAAGATGTTTTGAGACGTCTCACGCTTCACCACCCGATGCTCTACATGTCGCAAAGCTAAGTCTAAAGCTCAATCTCATGGTCTTTACATGACTCTTCCTATTCCTTATCAACCTTGGGAAGACATTAGCATGGATTTTGTACTTGGTTTGCCTAGAACTCAAAATGGAAAGGATTTCGTGTTTGTTGTTGTGGACCGATTTTCTAAGATGGCACATTTCATTCCTTGCAACAAGATAGACGATGCTTCACACATTGCAAATCTCTTTTGTAGGGAAATCTTGCGACTCCGTGGAGTACCAAAGACAATCGTCTCTGATCGTGACGTTAAGTTCTTGAGTTACTTTTGGAAGACCCTATGCGCCAAGCTCGGAATCAATCTCTTGTTCTCATCCGCATACCATCCTCAAACTGACGGCCAAACAGAGGTGACGAACCGGACTCTCTCCACTCTACTTTGTGTATTGATCAAGAAGAACATCAAGGAGTGGGAAGCATGTCTACCCATCACCGAATATGCCTACAACCGTGCAAGACATTCGACTACCAGCAAGTCCCCTTTCGAGGTCGTCTACGACTTCAACCCGTTGTCACCATTGGACATTCTACCTCTTCCTCTACAAGAGCGCACCAACATGGATGCGAGTGCATGAGCAAGCTACATCAAGAAGATGCATGAGGATACAAGGCACACCATTGAGCACCAAGTACAACGACTAGTGACCAAGCTCAACATCAACAAGCAACCCACGATCTTCAACATTGGCGATCTCGTGTGGCTACACCTTCGCAAGGAACTCTTCCCCAACGAACGCAAGTCCAAACTTCTCCCTCGAGCTGATGGACCCTTCAAGGTGCTATCACGCTACAACGACAACGCCTACAAGATAGACCTACCATGAGGCAAGTACAATGTGAGTGACATCTTCAACATCAAGGACCTCGCGTCATACCATGGAGATGAAGCTTTTGATCGGAGGTCGGATCTTTCCCAAGGGGGGGGGGGAGATGATGCGGAGCATCCCTCGCTCATCCCCATGGACGTACCTACATCTCCCTCAACACCACTTGGACCAATGACAAGAGCTAGAGCAAAGGCTATTGAAGATAAGGTGAACTCGCTCCTCTCCGAACTCCCTCTCTCTACTCACGAGACTTGGCTACTACCTCATATGGACACTCTGTGTGTGATCAGGTACTTGGAGGAGAGCCACAGGATAGCTACACCCAATGGCCAAGGTGGCAAGGACACCAAGCATGGACATCAAGAAGAAGAGCCATTTGGGAAGCTATAGGCACCGGACGACCGGCCGGGCCCAGACGTCCGACCCCTGGAAGATGCTACAGCCGAGAGAAGGAAGGCAGGATAGAGCTACAGGCCACAGACGACCGGCCCATCCCGGACGTCCGACGACTCCCAGGCCACGGACGACCGACGCCCTCCGGACGTCCGGCATCTGGGCACCCAAGAGGAAATTAACAGAAAACCGAAGCCACCGGACGACTGGTTGACCAGCACCGGAGCTGAAACTACGGAAGTCCGATGACCTATGGACGTCCGGACCGTCCCGAAGCTCCGGACGTCCGAAGCCTGGGTGACCGCAGCCACAGGCTGATGCCCTTGTACCCCTTCACTTTGACCCCCATTTGCACTACTACTATAAATAGGTCTCCCCCACCTCCTAGATAGGGTTAGCATTGTGATAGCTCGTTTGAGATAGAGCATTGCTCATCCATACCGGATCTACTCCACGTGAGGGACCGTGCCTCTTCAGAGAAGATCCATTCGGATTCAAGGCCTCCATCCGGAGAAGACAATCAAGACCTCCTCACGGAGAAGAACGGTTACTCTTGTATCTTCCCTTGTTGACTTTGGATCATGTGTTACCTTATGCTTTCGGTGATCTAGCCCTTGTGTGATCAATTACTTGTCGGTTGAGTGTTTCTCTCATTTCTCACCGTGTTTTCCCTTGTGTTCTTCCGCGCATTCTTCGTGTTTCCCTGTAGGATCCACTCCAAACGTGAAAGATCGGCCCCATAGGGATCCGCCCTACATCACAAGACCCATCGTTAGCTTAGCATAATGATCATTCAGTTTTATTGCTACTGCTTTCTTCATGTCAAATATATATTCCTCCGACTATGAGATTATGCAACTCCCGGATACCGGAGGAATACCTTGTGTGCTATCAAACGTCACAATGTCACTGGGTGATTACAAAGATGCTCTGCAGGTATCTCCGAAGGTGTTTGTTGGGTTGGCATAGATCGAGATTAGGATTTGTCACTCCGAGTATCGGAGAAGTATCTCTGGGCCCTCTCAGTAATGCACATCATATGAAGCCTTGCTTGCAATGTGACTAATGAGTTAGGTGTCAGATGATGCATTACGGAACAAATAAAGAGACTTGCCGGTAACGAGATTGAACTAGGTATGAAGATACCGATGATCAAATCTCAGGCAACATACCGATGACAAAGGGAATAACGTATGTTGACATTGCAGTTCGACCGATAAAGATCTTCATAGAATATGTGGGAACCAATATGAGCATCTGGGTTCTGCTATTAGTTATTGACCGGAGAGGTGTCTCGGTCAAGTCTACATAGTTCTCGAACCTGTAGGGCCCGCATGCTTAACGTTCGATGACGATATGTATTATATGAGTTATGTGACCGAAGGTTGTTCAGAGTCCCGGATGAGATCACGAACATGACGAGGAGTCTCCAAATGGTCGAGAGGTACAGATTGAGGCGCCCCCCCCCTTTCCTTCTCTCTCTCCTACTTCTTCCCCCTTCCCCCCTCCGGAAAAAGGAAGGGGGGCCAAGTCCTAGTGGGAGTCCAAGTGAGACTCCCCCCACTTGGGGCGCGCCTAGACCGGCCTCCTCTCTCTCCCTCCTTTATATACGGGGGGCGCCCCTATAAGACACACTAATTGCTCCAAGCCGTGTGCGGCGCCCCCCTCCACAGTTTACGCCTCCGGTCATATTCTCGTGGTGCTTAGGCGAAGCCCTGCACGGATCACATCACCATCACCGTCACCATGCCGTCGTACTGACGAAACTCATCTACTCCTTCGACCCTCTACTAGATCAAGAGCTCAAGGGACGTCATCACGCTAAACGTGTGCAGAACTCGGATGTGTCGTACGTTTGGTACTCGATCGGTGGTAACGAGAAGACATTCGACTACATCAACCGTGTTGAGCAAACGCTTCCGCTTTCGGTCTACGAGGGTACGTGGACACACTCTCCCCCTCTCGTTGTGTTGCATCTCCTAGATAGATCTTGTGTGAGCGTAGGAAATATTTTGAAATTGCATGCTATGTTTCCCAACATGTAGTGGTTGTCTTCGAATGGTACACTCCCTCGTGTGGTTTTAGGCGACAAGCCTATATATTTGTGGGCCCTCGTGGACATCCATGATCACCTTGACCGACAACAAGATAGGTTACCATGGCTGATTCTTCCTTCGGTTCATGTTATCATGGTGAGATTTAGACCTAATTAAGTTTGAGTGCATATACTAAGCATGCATGCATGCATGAATCCCCGTCGTGGGCTTGAAGTGTGGTGTAACATACATATGCATCGTCAACCTCCCCCCTCCACACACACACACACACACCAAAACCTCCTCGAGTGCGCGCACACAAACACACACCCTCCCTCGCTTGAAACCCTATCAAGGTCCCCCCCGCCGCCGCCGCCACCGCAGCAAGGCTCCATTATCAACATCTGCCGGTTTTCCTGTGCGGCTTACCCACCGATCTCCATACCCAGGCCGCCTTGAGTTTCTTACATGACACCTGCCAAATGTCGCCTTTCCCACAGATCCCCATCCCCCACTCTATAGTGTTGCAGCCTAAGCCCGACTATGCTTCCCGTGGAGCTCGAGGAGTGACTCACCCAAAAGAGGTGTATCGCGGTCTCTTCGCCCGACATCGCCGAGGAAGCTGACGACCATTACTGGCCGCAGGAACTCAATCAACGGGCTAGAGTATGCGGGTATGTCGCGGACGTCGACTACAACATCGAGGTCGTCGATATCGACAGCCTAAGGCGGGCTATGTCATAGGTTAAGTGGGCCACCCCCAACCCCTCGGGTTCAACCACCGTCGATCTCATCCGTGGCCCCACCGTTGATCTCCTCTGTCTCGCTATCAAGAATTTTCCATCCTACATCGCCACCGAGCCCCTTTTGTCATTTCTGAAGGACAGGTTCTGCGCCGCTGGCTTGGGATACACAGCTTCCAAGTCACACCTCATCGACGGCGGCCATGAGCAGGGCACCCTCTCTGGCTCTTCCAAGGGGAAAGAGCCCATCTGCTCTTCCAAGGGGAAAGAGCCCGTCTGCGACATCAGGGAGGGCACCCTATAGTCGTGCTCTTAAAAGGGGAAGGAGCCCATCTGCGACAACATGGAGCGCATCCAGGGTTTGTGCTCTTCCCATGATTGATTTTACCGTGCCTCTTCACAGGGGAAACCCATGATTTGTTTTGTCGAGTCCCTTTTGTAGTGTAGTGAGAATATGTCCAGTTTTAATTGCTATATTTGGTTGTTTGCAGTATGCCTTGTTTATTTTAGTTGTTCACAATGTGGTGCTCTATATGTGCAATTATTTACTGTGTAGTACATTTCATCAATCCAGTTTTAAACATACCGACAGGAATGAATATATTTGCTTGTTGTTAAGCCTGTTATAGCTAGCATATGCCTCTTTTAAAGTTTTTAGATTGTTCGATTGTTTGTAGTTAGCATATGTCCAGTTTCAAATGCTATCTTTGGTTGTTCCTAGTATTGCCTTGTTTGTTCCAGTTATTCACAACGTGATGTTCTATATGTGCAAGTATGAACTGTGCAGTTCAATTTCATCAGTACCAGTTTCAACAATACCACTATGAGTGACTACATTTGGTTGCTGCATCTTCTAGTTAACACGCCTTTCCATTTTTATTTAACAATAACCAGTGTACTTAGACCGGCACAATACCCGTTTGAATGACTATGTTTGCTTGCTGTTAAATGATAGCATGTTGCAGTTAACACACCTTTCCACTTGTTTTGCTTTACTAGCATGCTTAAACCTGCACACTTAAGCTATCTTTTGGAGATTATTTTGTCTGTCATGGATAATTCTGGTTGATGTTTAGCCTGTTGTGCTTAACATGCCTCTTGATGTACCTACACAAGACAATTTTGGGAACGACTGATGTTTTCTGATACGTCTCCAACGTATCTATAATTTTTGATTGTTCCATGCTATTATATTACCCGTTTTGGATGTTTATGGGCTTTACTTTACACTTTTATATCATTTTTGGGACTAACCTACTAACCGGAGGCCCAGCCCGAATTGCTGTTTTTTGCCTATTTCAGTGTTTCGAAGAAAAGGAATATCAAACGGAGTCCAAATGGAATGAAACCTTCGGGAGCAATCTTTTTGGAACAAACATGATCCAGAGGACTTGGAGTGGAAGTCAAGAAACAAGCGAGGCGGTCACAAGGGTGCCCGACGCGCCCCCACCCTCGTGGGCCCCTCGAGCATCCAACAACCTACTTCTTCCTCCTATATATACCCATGTACCCTGAAAACATCAGAAGCGACCATGAAAAACTATTTCCACCGCCGTAACCTTCTGTATCCGCGAGATCCCATCTTGTAGCCTTCTCTGGCGCTCCGCCGGAGGGGGAATCGACCACGGAGGGCTTCTACATCAACACCATAGCCTCTCCGATGAGTTGTGAGTAGTTTACCATAGACCTTCGGGTCCATAGTTATTAGCTAGATGGCTTCTTCTCTCTCTTTGAATTTCAATACAAAGTTCTCCTTGATCTTCTTGGAGATCTATTCGATGTAACTCTTTTTGCGGTGTGTTTGTCGAGATCCGATGAATTATGGGTTTATTATCAAGTTTATCTATGAGAAATATTTGAATCTCCTCTGAATTCTTTTATGTATGATTAAGTTATCTTTGCAAGTCTCTTTGAATTATCAGTTTGGTTTGGCCTACTAGATTGATCTTTCTTGCAATGTGAGAAGTGCTTAGCTTTGGGTTCAATCTTGCGGTGTCCTTTCCCAGTGATAGCAGGGGCAGCAAGGCACATATTGTATTGTTGCCATCGAGGATAAAAAGATGGGATTTATATCATATTGCATGAGTTTATCCCTCTACATCATGTCATCTTTCTTAATGCGTTACTCTGTTCTTTATGAACTTAACTAGATGCATGCTGGATAGCGGTCGATGTGTGGAGTAATAGTAGTAGATGCAGGCAGGAGTCGGTCTACTTGTCATGGACGTGATGCCTATATACATGATCATGCCTAGATAATCTCATAATTATTCACGTTTCTATCAATTGCTCGACAGTAATTTGTTCACCCACCATAATACTTATGCTATCTTGAGAGAAGCCACTAGTGAAACCTATGTCCCCTAGGTCTATCTCTTATCATATAAGCTTTCAATCTACTTTTATTTGCATCTTTACTTTTCCAATATAAATTATAAAATACCAAAAATATATTTATCTTATCATATTATCTCTATCAGATCTCACTTTCGCAAGTGGCCGTGAAGGGATTGACAACCCCTTTATTGTGTTGGTTGCAAGTTCTTGTTTGTTTGTGTAGGTGCGTGGGACTTTTGAGGAGCCTCCTACTGGATTGATACCTTGGTTCTCAAAAACTGAAGGAAATACTTATGCTACTATTGCTGCATCACCCTTTCCTCTTCAAGGAAAACCAACGCAAGCTCAAGACGTAGCATTTTCCATCGAGATTAGTTTCATCCCATGGCTTATATATACTCACTGTTCAGGATATCGGTAGCTGCTACCATATAGGCCGGGGGCTGATAAGGGACTAATCGGTGAATCAGACTTTTAACTGAATATATTTGTAACCCATTTATCGTTAGGTTAACTAGGGCCATATGTAATATATCTGAGGCTACATAGCAAAATGCACTATACTTAATGTCTAAATATGCAATCCTAGGCTACATAGCAACAAGGAAGAGTGTTACCTTAATGTTATGATGATGTCTAGATATATGTAGAAGAGCAGCAGCAACAACAACAACACAACCTTGTTTGGATACTCAACTTAGCTAGAGGTTAGAGTTAGTTTCTAGCTCATGACTAACCCTGAACTAACTCCATCCAAAGAGGTATTTGGATGACAGGGTTACATTGACAATAAATGCACTAGGAGAACTAGTTCTAATTAGCACCTCTTGGGTTGGATAGTTTTTTTGGGTGGCTTAGATGCAACTAACTCAAACTAGCCCTCGTGTTTGGATGTACTTTAGGCTATTTGAGCCCGAACTAGCTCAAACTAACTCTAACCCATGGATACAGCAGCAGTTAATCAGCTGATAATTTGTAAGAATGCAATAAACTCCTTTCGGCCCAAAATATAAGATGTTAATTCATCTAATATGTGAGTATATTGAATGTTATAAGATATTATAAAGCAGTGTTGTACTACATCATTGTGCAATTGCTGTTTAGCTTCTAATATTAACTTGGTGCTTTTAGGTACATATGTCATTGGTAAAGATCCGCGCTTCGACCCTTTCTGCATATGGGGAAATGAGATATCGATGAACAAGCATCAAGTGAGGAAGTTGATAAAGATTGTTAGTAAAATGGGTCAAAAGATGGTAATTAAACTATTTGTTTACACTTTATCCAAGACAACAGCGAACGGCGGATGGTAAGTAAGAACTCTGCAGCCTTCTTTTTACTGCCCATAATGAGTTGTTTTAGATGGCAATGTCTGAATCTTTTTCCTTTGCAGTGGTTTCCAAAGTAGTTTACTCAAGATTACCTCTCAAACTACATGATTGGTGGGCATGCAAAGGTTAAAGTATTTCTACCAAAACACAATGATTATCTAGATGTTTTCATGAAGATCGTGAAGGCTGGGCAGTCAGCCATCACAAGGGGTTGGACTAGAGTCGTGTGTGCCTTCTGCATGGAGAAGGGCACAATATGGGCATTCCGCTTCACCTTGTTCAGCAACCAGGATGTATTTCGCCTCTTTCTTTATCGTCTTTAATAATACAAGTATAGAACTGTGGTTCATCATTCTTTATTTGCTTCTTATGTAATTCTTGAACATATGTACCTATGAATCGAATAATGCATTAGTTGTTTGAACCTGATGGATATGAATAAAGATATAGGATACATTCAAATTCAAATTCAAATTCAAATCCGGTACAATTTGAAATAGCAAAAATTAAATTACGATGAAATTACGCTCTCCAGGTCGTTACGGCACACCACTATAAAATAATACACTTACATGATGATACGTGTTTGTCATAGTAGGTCACGTTTTCCGTCATGCATGTACATCCATGATGATTTTATGATAGAATCAAGATAGTCATACTTGCGCTGTCGTAGAAGTGTTCCAATACATTAAAATTATCATCACGAAAGTGTCCACTTCCATGATGATAAATCGTGCATCATAGAAGTGCTTTCGTTAAGGGTGACCGGCACATGGCATCCACCGTAACAGGTCACCGTTAAGCTATCGGGTTCTGGTTTGGACCTGATAACCCGTTAAATGCCCGGACCAATGGGGATTTTCCACATGTAAAATTTTCAATGGCCAGAGGAACCACGTGTTGGCTCACCGTTGGGACAGATGGCATCCATTTATTGGACTGAAGGCGCCTATGATACGTCAACATGTGACACTACCCAACAGAGGCCCATTCTAGTGAAAAGGCTGGCCCGTTTGACTTGGTCAAAAGGTAGCGGGCCGGCCCATGGAAAGCCTGATAATGGCCTATTCGCATATAGCCCATTTACAGCCCGCTAACTCACGACCCGTTATGGCCTACCGGAATTTGGCCCAGTAGAGTCATCTGGGCCGTCCAATATGATTCCAGCCTGTTGTAACTTCCAGCCCATGTATGGCCCATTACGTCTTTCGGCCCATAAGAGGCCCTTTGTAACTATGGGCCCATTAAAGGCCCGAGATGAAACTGGCCCATTATAAACCATAACGGCCCATTATTCTGTCGGCCGTTTCCAGCCCATTAACGGCCCATTATTCTGTCGGCCGTTTCCAGCCCATGTTAACTTTTGGCCTTCTAAGGGACCATTTATTCTTGGGCTCATTTCCAGAATTCGATTACTTATGGCCCGTTACTGGCATGTTCCGCTTGTGGGCCAAATTCAGCCCCTGGTTACAGTCGGCCTGTTTGTGGCCCGTTAACCCATTGGGCTGTTTTCATAGCGTCATCAAATACGGCCTATTAACGGCCCGTTATGGTCGGGCCATAAAACGTACAATTTCCACTCTAGCCCGTTTACGGCCCATTTTGCGGACCGTTATTGGTCCATGAATAGTATGGGCCATGTTCGGCAAAACGATTATAGGGCCCGTAGAAGGCCCATAGATCCTACGACCCATAGAAGGCCCATGGATCCTACGGCCCGTAGAAAGCCCATGGATCCTACGGCCCGTAGAAGGCCCATGGATCCTACAAACCGTAGAAGGCCCATGGATCATACAGCCCGTGGAGGGCCATGGTCACTACAAAAGGTAGCAGGACCATGGTTACAACAGTCCGTGTGTTGCCATGGTTATTGTGGCCTAGTTATAAAAATAGATTATTGTGGTCACTAGAAAAACGCGGAAAAAGAACTGCAGTGACTACAAGAAAACAACTAAACAAGACAATAAGGAAATAAATATGTCACATCCCTAGTTCTGGTATGACCTAGACTAGCTAGTCATGTGTGCATCATATTTAAATTCCATTTAATTTTGAAATGAGGATTTGTGAAACCCTCAGGATCATTTTTGGAAATGACCCAAATAAAAATTGCTCCAAAAAGGTCCAAGAAAATGCTCATGTTGCTCTCTGAAAATATTGATCAAAGATAAAAAAGAAAACAATATTTTTAGGAGATCATAAGTATTTATTTTGGGCATTTGGAATTAATGCAGTAAATATTTGCTTTGGATATATATTGTTATATATATACAATATTGTCCAAAAATCATGCTAGTTAATGAGGAACTCTGGAATAATACCACCAGTTCCTACAAAAATTGGCATAAGGAAATAAAATGATTTAGTATTATTATTAAATCAAAACATATGTCAGAAAAATAGAAAGAAAACAAAATGGAAAAACCCACCTGGCGCTTACCTCCCTGTGCAGCCTGGCCTAGCCTAGTAGCCCAACAGGCTGGCCCAGCCAGCAGGCGGCCCAGCCCAACTGCCAGGAGCTTCTTCAAGCTCCTGCCAGTAGGAGCTGCTGCGTGGCTGCGCCACAGCCGGCCATGGCCACGTCTCCCGCCACCTCCTGCTTCTCCCTCTCATCACCCTGGACGCCCTGGACGTCGCCACGCGCCACCCCGCACCGCTCTCACTCTCTCTCGCTCTCCCTCCTCCCCTGGTTCTCTCTCTCCCAACCGCCTGAACGCGCCCGTCACCACCGCTCGTCGTTGCCGTAGCCACCGCCGCGGCCTCGCCTCTCCGACAAGTCCAACAGCTCCGCCACATCGCCCTCGTCCTCTCCGCCAAACCGCGAGACGTGGGAAGCCCTAGAGAGCCGCCATCGTCGCCTTCTTCACCTTTGGCCGCCGGAGATCGTCTTCGCCACTCCGCCGTCTCCAGCGCGTCCCCGGCCACACCGAGCAACCCCGCGAGCCCGCTGTGAGCCCCGCCATCTTGTCCCCCTTCTCCCCTGGCCTTCTGCGCCCTCTAGCCCCCCTGGCTGCACGAGCCGAAGCTCACCTCCGCTCGAGCTCGTCGCCGGCGACATTCCGGCGACCCCATGGCCACCCCACCATGCCCAACGGCCTTGTGAGCTCGCGTAGGGGCCTTAGGTGGCAAGAGCCTTGTGTTCTGCAGCCCGTAGAGTCGACCTCCTCCTCGGCCGAACTCCGGCCGCCGCCGAGGTCGATGCCGCCGTCGCCTCCGGCCACCCCACGGCCTCCTGCGTGAACCATTGGATGCGCGCGAGCCTGGGCATCGCGTAGGTGGTCTCCGCCATGCGTTTGGTCGCCGGAGGGCGATTTCCGTAGGCCGCCGCCGCGTCTGGCCTCGCCGGCGTCGAGTCGCCGGTGGGGTTAGCCCCGGTTGACCGGGTTTGACCCCGTTTGACCAGGGTTTGACCACCCTGTGTCACTGACGTGTGGGGCCAGCCCCGTTAATTAAACAAGTTTAGGTTTAATTTAATTTAAGATTAGCCACAGTCACTGACACATGGGTCCCACTGGTCTGGTTTGACCTGGACCGACCCGTTGACCTGCTGACACAAGCATGACGTCATGCTGACACAATTATCCATTTTCTGGATTTAAATTAAATCAGGAAATTCCAGAAAATGATTCAAACTTCAAAAAATCATAGAAATTCAACCGTAACTCAGATTGAAATAATTTATATATGAAAAATTATCAGAAAAATTCAATCTATCCATCTGTACTAGTTTCATGCATGACAAACCAACTTATACCTACTGTATAAGTGAAAACATGTAAATGGCATTTATAAAGAGTTAACTTGGAGTTGCATTTGAACTCTTGGTTCAAATGAACTTCAACCAAATGATTGCTAGCTGCATTAGCTCAAACAGCATCACATCTACATGCCATGATCATGCATCATATTGTTGCATATGCTTGTGTTTTGATTGTCGACACCGTTCCTTCTCGATAGGTCCTGCTCCGGAGAGTGTTCCAGAGTACCTGTCTAAGGAGCAGTGCCACCCTGTTGATCTACCAGGCAAGCAAACCCGCTTGTTCATTCTGATACAATCCTACTCTCTCGCTCCTGCTCTCAGTTATTGCATTAGGACAACAACGATTCAATTGCTACTTTGTGCTGCGGTAGTTGAACCCATTCCTCTGCATGACCTGTCATTGCCACATTAAATAGTTGAAAGCCACTAGCATGTGTAGGAGTTGATTGAGCCATGTTGTGTTCCTACCATGCTATGCCTGCTATTGCTTAGAGTTGTGTCAGGTCTGATTCATTGGGAATGAATTGGAGTGCAGTGCTCTATGTTCTGATGCTGAGAGTGAAGTGTGTGAACACGATTTGGTAAAGGTAGCGGTGAGAGGCCATGCAGGAGTACATGGTGGGTTATCTCACTGGAACCGTCCTTAAGCACTGAGTTCTGTGTATGTTGTCCAATGACTAGCTACTACCACACATTGGAATGCTTAAGTGCCCCTCTCGACTTATTAACCCACTTGATCTCTGTCCAGGAGTCGCAACTAGTTTCTGGTGTTTGTAGGTAGTGCTATTTTTCTACCAAGTGGCAACCGACAGGGTGGGCTTGGGACAGACTAGGCATACGTGGCATGGTGTACCAAGTGGCACCCAGATGGTGGGCTTGGGAACCCTGCTCACATCGTTTGGGGCCGTGGGCGACACCCCGGCCGGATCTCCTTGCGGATGGAACCCGAATAGGCGATAAACCTGGATTAGAGTCTTGTGTGGTTAGTCAGGTCGTGGCCGACACCCTCGCCAAGCTTCCGCTTGAAGGTTGCCGAGTTACATGACGTGTACACGGCGGTAAGTGGCGAGAGCGTGTGTGAAGAAGTACACCCCTACAGGGTTAACATGATCTATTCGAATAGCCGGGTCCGCGGTTATGGACTTCTTGGATGCTTACATGGTACATAGACAACTTGAAGTGGATACTCTAAAATGCTCAAGACAAAGTGTGAGTGCTATGGATGGCCTTCTCATAAGGGGACGGGGATGAATCCATAGTAGTGTATTGTGTGGTGATTAGTGGACTCATGTACGTTGTCTCACCTCAAGAGTTTCTCGTAGTCGTAGAACAGGATAGCCACTGAGTCAAAGCTGGCTTGCTGCAACTAAACCCCACATTACCTTCTTGATACAAATGCATGTATGATAGGATCTGATGTAAGTCTTGCTGAGTACCTTTGTACTCATGTTGCTTTATTTATGTTTTTGCAGCGAAGACTTCGGTCTTACTAGTGTTCTCATGGACTTCGACGAGTAGCTTGTACCTCAGCTACGATCTTGATCGGATGTTGTAGATAGTCAGGCTCTTTAGCCGTTTTCATTTGTAGATGTCTGTACTCAGACATGTAATGCTTCCGCCTGTTGCTTGTATGCTCTGTATGATGGGTCCTGTGACCCCTGTTTGCAATAAATGCTATGTTGGCTCTTGAGCCTTATTTATATGAGTTGTTGAGTTATGCTCTGATACCAAAGCTGTCAGGACCCCGATTCTATGCCACATCGATCTAGCATGTAACACCTCATATCACTTTGCGGTCTCACGCACGGTATTCCCATGGGTGTCGCCTTACCATGCCCGGGATCGTTTGCGCCTTTTGGCACACGTATATGATAGTGTCGCTAGCATCCATATGACAAGAACCCGGGCTGACATGGCTAGTCGTGAACCCGAAGTGGCACTAACTTACAGGGACAGGCATACATGACCCAGCATCGAACGTGTCGGTCATCAGCGAGTGAATCCAGGCTGTAGCAACTAGGCTAGCAGGACTCCGGTAAACCGGGCTGTAGCAGGCTAACAGGACTCCAGTAGACACCGCGTGACATTTCCCCGAAGGGACAGACACAGGAACGAAGAAGGACACATGCCGGCCAGCCTAAGTGTTTCGGAGCAGTAGCAAGCTACCAGGGCTCAATGGAAGCTGGAGGTGGCCGGCGTCGACGCGCGTGCGTCCAGCATGCAGCTGCTTCGGGGCGAGGGGGAGGAAGATGACTGGCAGCTGGGCTGCACAGTAACGGGCCGCGCAGGTGGGCTGGTATCCCTGGTGGGCGTCAAGGTAAGTCTAGGTAAGGTTGCTCTGTTTTATATTTTCTGATCATTTTTCATATATAAATTATTTCATTCTGACTTACGGTTGAATTTATATGATTTTTTGAAGTTTTGGATATATTCTGGAATTTTCTGTATTATTTTAAATCCAGAAAATGGTTAACTGCGTCAGCATGATGACAGCACGACGTGAGCAGGTCAACCGGGGCTGACCAGGGTCAAAAATGATGTGTGGGGTCCACACGTCAGTGTCTAAGGGTTAATTGTGGGTTTTATACTAATCTAATTAAAATATTAGGGCACTATGCACGTGACTGCTCTCAGACTAGTTATGCTCCACCCCAGCCCAAGAAGTCTGTTTGCTGTGTTAAGCCATCAAGCAAGACGATCAGTGCCAAGCCAGCTCGCACTGAACGTGGACGTGTGCATCACGTCTCAGCTAAAGACGCTCATGATGATCCGGATGTCGTTCTGGGTACACTCATTGTCAACTGTCACCCAACATCGGTTCTATTCGATACTGGAGCATCTCATTCCTTCATTTCTGAAAGCTATGCTAACTTGCACAACATGTCATTTTGTGATATGCCCTCTCCACTAGTCATTCAAACTCCTGGATCCAAATGGCAAACCTCTAGTGTAAGCCATGGTAACGAAATCCTTGTAGACAGACTTGTTTTCCTCGCATCACTTATAGCCCTCAAGTCTACAGATATTAACATCATCTTGGGTATGGACTGGATGAAAGCTCATTATGCCAAGATTGATTGTTACACCAGGTCCGTTCAGCTTACACACCCATCTGGCAAGATAGTCACTGTCTCCACTAGAGTTGCAAAGCGTCAGCTATATTCTCTTAATGCCAGCCCTCTTCCAAACCTTGAAGATATCCCGGTAGTCCGTGACTTTCCGGATGTCTTTCCATAGGAACTGCCAGGTGTTCCACCTGACAGAGACGTAGAGTTCGTCATAGATCTTATCCCAGGAACCGCTCCAATCTCTAGGAGACCTTACAAGATGGCACCCTTAGAACTAGCCGAGCTTAAGAAACAACTTGATGAGTCCTTGCAAAAGGGTTTCATCCGTCCTAGTTCTTCTCCTTGGGCTTGCCCCGTCCTCTTCGTTAAGAAGAAGGATGGTACAGACCGGATGGTTGTAGATTATCGTCCCGTTAATTTGGTCACGATAAAGAACAAATATCCGCTCCCCAGGATCAACGACCTGTATGATCAGCTCGCTGGATCCTCAGTCTTTTCCAAGATGGATTTGAGGTTAGGCTACCACCAAATCAAGATCAGAAATGGGGACATTCCCAAGACAGCCTTTGTCACTCGTTATGGCCAGTACGAGTACACCGTCATGTCCTTTGGTCTAACCAATGCTCCAGCTACTTTCTCCCGCTTGATGAACTCGATTTTCATGGAGTACTTAGATAAGTTTGTCGTGGTTTACCTCGATGATATTCTTATTTACTCGAAGAACGAGGAAGAGCATGCCGAACATCTTAGACTTGTGTTAGAAAAACTCAGAGAGCACCGCCTTTATGCCAAGTTCTCCAAGTGCAAATTCTGGTTGCCAGAAGTGACCTACCTAGGGCACGTAATCTCTGGTAAGGGCATTGCTGTCAATCCCGAGAGAGTTAAGGCCGTTCTCGATTAGACTCCACCTGAAATCGTTAAACAAGTTAGGAGTTTCCTTGGTATAGCCAGCTATTGTCTCCGCTTTGTTGAAAACTTCTCTAAAGTGGCCAAACATCTCACGGAACTTCTCAAGAAAGATAAAAAGTTTGAGTGGTCCCCACAGTGTGAGTACAGTTTTCAGGAACTGAAAAGACGCCTGACTTCTGCTCCCATACTTGTGCCACCGGATTTCACAAAGGACTTTGTTATCTACTGCGACGCCTCACGACAGGGACTAGGTTGCATTCTTATGCAGGATCGTCATGTGATTGCCTATGCATCTCGACAGTTGCATCCACATGAGGAGAATTATCCTACACATGATCTAGAGCTTGCAGCCGTAGTCTATGCACTCAAGACCTGGCGACATTACCTTCTTGGTAAACGTTGCGAGATCTACACTGATCACCAGAGCCTCAAGTATATCTTCACCCAACCAGATTTGAACCTTAGGCAAAGACATTGGTTGGAGTTGATCACAGATTATGATCTAGGGATTACCTACACCCCAGGCAAAGCCAATGTCATGGCTGATGCTCTAAGCCGTAAATCCTATTGCAACAATCTCATATTGCAGCAAGGCCAACCACTTCTCCATGAGGAATTCTGTAAGCTTAACCTTCACATTGCTCCTCATGGATTCCTTTCTACCTTGGTGGCGAAACCTACCCTCGAGGATCAGATCATTACTGACCAGAAGTTTGATAGGGGTGTTATCCGCATCAAGAGAAACATTAAGAAGGGAGTTGGTGGATGTTTCTCTATGGATGATCGAGGTGTTGTTTTCTTTGAGAATCGCTTGGTGGTTCCAAAAAATCAACATCTGCGACAATTGATTCTTAAGGAGGCGCATGAATCTCCTCTCACGATTCATCCCGGTAGTACTAAGATGTATCAGGACCTACGCTAGAGGTTTTGGTGGACTAGGATGAAGAGAGAAATCACTCAGCTTATTGCTAACTGTGACGTTTGTCGTCGCATTAAGGCAGAGCATCAGAGACCTGCTGGCACCCTTCAGCCTTTAGCTATTCCTGAGTGGAAATGGGATAAAGTTGGTATGGACTTCACCACTGGCTTTCCCAGGACCAAGAAAGGGAATAATGGTATCTTCGTAGTCATTGATCGTCTTTCCAAAGTGGCTCACTTCCTTCCTGTTCGAGAGAGTATCACTGCTAGCCAGCTTGCTGACTTATACATTTCTCGAATAGTGTCACTTCATGGTGTTCCACTAGAGATCAATTCAGACCGTGGCAGTATTTTCACTTCTCATTTCTAGGAGAGTTTCCAAACTGCCATGGGAACCCATCTTTCCTTCAATACCGCTTTCGACCCTCAGTCGAGTGGTCAGGTGGAAAGGGTCAACCAAATTCTTGAAGACATGCTTAGAGCTTGCGTTATCTCATTCGGTATGGATTGGGAGAAATGTCTTCCTTTCGCCGAGTTTGCTTATAACAATAGCTATCAATCCTGTCTCAAGAAAACTCCTTTTGAGGTTCTCTATGGACGAAGATGTCGAACACCTTTGAACTGGTCAGAAACCGGTGAAAGACAATTCTTTGGACCGGATATGATCCAGGAGGCAGAAGAGCAAGTTCGCATCATTCGTGAGAATTTGAAAACAGCCCAGTCTCGTCAAAAGAGCCAATATGATCGTCATCATAAGGATATGACTTATGAAGTTGGCGACAAAGCTTACCTTCGGGTTACTCCTTTGAAGGGTACCCATCGATTCGGTATCAAGGGCAAGTTGGCTCCTTGTTACATTGGTCCTTTTCGCATTCTCGCTAAACGAGGAGAGGTTGCCTACCAGTTGGAACTACCCACATCTTTCTCGAGTCCATGATGTCTTCCACGTCTCTCAACTCAGGCGTTGCTTCTCGGATCCTATCTACGGAGTGGACCACGAAACGCTTGATCTCCAAGATAACCTCACCTACCGAGAGTACCCGGTTCGCATTCTTGATCAAGCAGATCGTGTCACTTGACGTAATAACATCAAGTTTCTCAAGGTTCAATGGTCTCATCATTCCGAGAGAGAAGCTACTTGGGAGCGAGAAGATCGTCTTCGACTGGAGTACCCTACCTTCTTTCCGTCGACCCCTTAATCTCGGGACGAGATTCTTTCAAGTGGGGGCGAGTTGTCACATCCCTAGTTCTGGTATGACCTAGACTAGCTAGTCATGTGTGCATCATGTTTAAATTCCATTTAATTTTGAAATGAGGATTTGTGAAACCCTCAGGATCATTTTTGGAATTGACCCAAATAAAAATTGCTCCAAAAAGGTCCAAGAAAATGCTCATGTTGCTCTCTGAAAATATTGGTCCGACATAAAAATCAAACCAATATTTTTAGGAGATCATAAGTATTTATTTTGGGCATTTGGAATTAATGCAGTAAATATTTGCTTTGGATATATATTGTTATATATATACAATATTGTCCAAAAATTATGCTAGTTAATGAGGAACTCTGGAATAATACCACTAGTTCCTACAAAAATTGGCATAAGGAAATAAAATGATTTAGTATTATTATTAAATCAAAACATATGTCAGAAAAATAGAAAGAAAACAAATGGAAAAACCCACCTGGCGCTTACCTCCCTGTGCAGCCTGGCCTGGCCTAGTAGCCCAACAGGCTGGCCCAGCCAGCAGGCGGCCCAGCCCAACTGCCAGGAGCTTCTTCAAGCTCCTGCCAGTAGGAGCTGCTGCGTGGCCGCGCCACAGCCGGCCGTGGCCACGTCTCCCGCCACCTCCTACTTCTCCCTCTCATCACCCTGGACGCCCTAGACGTCGCCAAGCGCCACTCCGCACCGCTCTCACTCTCTCTCGCTCTCCCTCCTCCCCTGGTTCTCTCTCTCCCAACCGCCTGAACGCGCCCGTCGCCACCGCTCGTAGTTGTCATAGCCACCGCCGCGGCCTCGCCTCTCCGACAAGTCCAACAGCTTCGCCACATCGCCCTCGTCCTCTCCGCCAAGCCGCGAGACGCGGGAAGCCCTAGAGAGCCGCCATCGTCGCCTTCTTCACCTCCGGCCGCCGGAGATCGTCTTCGCCGCTCCGCTGTCTCCAGCGCGTCCCCGGCCACACCGAGTAACCCTGCGAGCCCGCTGTGAGCCCCGCCATCTTGTCCCCCTTCTCCCCTGGCCTTCTGCGCCCTCTAGCCCCCTGGTTGCACGAGCTGAAGCTCACCTCCGCTCGAGCTCGTCGCCGGCGACATTCCGGCGACCCCATGGCCACCCCACCATGTCCAACGGCCTTGTGAGCTCGCGTAGGGGCCTTAGGAGGCAAGAGCCATGCGTTCTGCAGCCCATAGAGTCGACCTCCTCCTCGGCCGAACTCCGGCCGCCGCCGAGGTTGATGCCGCCGTCGCCTCCGGCCACCCCACGGCCTCCCGCGTGAACCATTGGATGCGCGCGAGCCTGGGCATCGTGTAGGTGGTCTCTGCCATGCGTTTGGTCGCCGGAGGGCGATTTCCGTAGGCCGCCGCCGCGTCTGGCCTCGCCGGCGTCGAGTCGCCGGTGGGGTTAGCCCCGGTTGACCGGGTTTGACCCCGTTTGACCAGGGTTTGACCACCCTGTGTCACTGACGTGTGGGGCCAGCCCCGTTAATTAAACAAGTTTAGGTTTAATTTAATTTAAGATTAGCCACAGTCACTGACACATGGGTCCCACTGGTCTGGTTTGACCTGGACCGACCCGTTGACCTGCTGACACAAGCATGACGTCATGCTGACACAGTTATCCATTTTCTGGATTTAAATTAAATCAGGAAATTCCAGAAAATGATTCAAACTTCAAAAAATCATAGAAATTCAACCGTAACTCAGATTGAAATAATTTATATATGGAAAATTATCAGAAAAATTCAATCTATCCATCTGTACTAGTTTCATGCATGACAAACCAACTTATACCTACTGTATAAGTGAAAACATGTAAATGGCATTTATAAAGAGTTAACTTGGAGTTGCATTTGAACTCTTGGTTCAAATGAACTTCAACCAAATGATTGCTAGCTGCATTAGCTCAAACAACATCACATCTACATGCCATGATCATGCATCATATTGTTGCATATGCTTGTGTTTTGATTGTCGACACCGTTCCTTCTCGATAGGTCCTGCTCCGGAGAGTGTTCCAGAGTACCTGTCTAAGGAGCAGTGCCACCCTGTTGATCTACCAGGCAAGCAAACCCGCTTGTTCATTCTGATACAATCCTACTCTCTCGCTCCTGCTCTCAGTTATTGCATTAGGACAACAACGATTCAATTGCTACTTTGTGCTGCGGTAGTTGAACCCATTCCTCTGCATGACCTGTCATTGCCACATTAAATAGTTGAAAGCCACTAGCATGTGTAGGAGTTGATTGAGCCATGTTGTGTTCCTACCATGCTATGCCTGCTATTGCTTAGAGTTGTGTCAGGTCTGATTCATTGGGAATGAATTGGAGTGCAGTGCTCTATGTTCTGATGCTGAGAGTGAAGTGTGTGAACACGATTTGGTAAAGGTAGCGGTGAGAGGCCATGCAGGAGTACATGGTGGGTTATCTCACTAGAACCGTCCTTAAGCACTGAGTTCTGTGTATGTTGTCCAATGACTAGCTACTACCACACATTGGAATGCTTAAGTGCCCCTCTCGACTTATTAACCCACTTGATCTCTGTCCAGGAGTCGCAACTAGTTTCTGGTGTTTGTAGGTAGTGCTATTTTTCTACCAAGTGGCAACCGACAGGGTGGGCTTGGGACAGACTAGGCATACGTGGCACGGTGTACCAAGTGGCACCCGGATGGTGGGCTTGGGAACCCTGCTCACATCGTTTGGGGCCGTGGGCGACACCCCGGCCGGATCTCCTTGCGGATGGAACCCGAATAGGCGATAAACCTGGATTAGAGTCTTGTGTGGTTAGTTAGGTCGTGGCCGACACCCTCGCCAAGCTTCCGCTTGAAGGTTGCCGAGTTACATGACGTGTACACGGCGGTAAGTGGCGAGAGCGTGTGTGAAGAAGTACACCCCTACAGGGTTAACATGATCTATTCGAATAGCCGGGTCCGCGGTTATGGACTTCTTGGATGCTTACATGGTACATAGACAACTTGAAGTGGATACTCTAAAATGCTCAAGACAAAGTGTGAGTGCTATGGATGGCCTTCTCATAAGGGGACGGGGATGAATCCATAGTAGTGTATTGTGTGGTGATTAGTGGACTCGTGTACGTTGTCTCACCTCAAGAGTTTCTCGTAGTCGTAGAACAGGATAGCCACTGAGTCAAAGCTGGCTTGCTGCAACTAAACCCCACATTACCTTCTTGATACAAATGCATGTATGATAGGATCTGATGTAAGTCTTGCTGAGTACCTTTGTACTCATGTTGCTTTATTTATGTTTTTGCAGCGAAGACTTCGGTCTTACTAGTGTTCTCATGGACTTCGACGAGTAGCTTGTACCTCAGCTACGATCTTGATCGGATGTTGTAGATAGTCAGGCTCTTTAGCCTTTTTCATTTGTAGATGTCTGTACTCAGACATGTAATGCTTCCGCCTGTTGCTTGTATGCTCTGTATGATGGGTCCTGTGACCCCTGTTTGCAATAAATGCTATGTTGGCTCTTGAGCCTTATTTATATGAGTTGTTGAGTTATGCTCTGATACCAAAGCTGTCAGGACCCCGATTCTATGCCACATCGATCTAGCATGTAACACCTCATATCACTTTGCGGTCTCACGCACGGTATTCCCATGGGTGTCGCCTTACCATGCCCGGGATCGTTTGCGCCTTTTGGCACACGTATATGATAGTGTCGCTAGCATCCATATGACAAGAACCCGGGCTGACATGGCTAGTCGTGAACCCGAAGTGGCACTAACTTACAGGGACAGGCATACATGACCCAGCATCGAACGTGTCGGTCATCAGCGAGTGAATCCGGGCTGTAGCAACTAGGCTAGCAGGACTCCGGTAAACCGGGCTGTAGCAGGCTAACAGGACTCCAGTAGACACCGCGTGACATTTCCCCGAAGGGACAGACACAGGAACGAAGAAGGACACATGCCGGCCAGCCTAAGTGTTCCGGAGCAATAGCAAGCTACAAGGGCTCAGTGGAAGCTGGAGGTGGCCGGTGTCGACGCGCGTTCGTCCAGCATGCAGCTGCTTCAGGGCAAGGTGGAGGAAGATGACTGGCAGCTGGGCTGCACAGTAACGGGCCGCGCAGGTGGGCTGGTATCCCTGGTGGGCGTCAAGGTAAGTCTAGGTAAGGTTGCTCTGTTTTATATTTTCTGATCATTTTTCATATATAAATTATTTGCGGAGTTGCTTCTTGGATCCTATCTGCGGAGTGGACCACGAAACGCTTGATCTCCAAGATAACCTCACCTACCGAGAGTACCCGGTTCGCATTCTTGATCAAGCAGATCGTGTCACTTGACGTAATAACATCAAGTTTCTCAAGGTTCAGTGGTCTCATCATTCCGAGAGAGAAGCTACTTGGGAGCGAGAAGATCGTCTTCGACTGGAGTACCCCACCTTCTTTCCGTCGACCCCTTAATCTCGGGACGAGATTCTTTCAAGTGGGGGCGAGTTGTCACATCCCTAGTTCTGGTATGACCTAGACTAGCTAGTCATGTGTGCATCATGTTTAAATTCCATTTAATTTTGAAATGAGGATTTGTGAAACCCTCAGGATCATTTTTGGAAATGACCCAAATAAAAATTGCTACAAAAAGGTCCAAGAAAATGCTCATGTTGCTCTCTGAAAATATTGGTCAGAGATAAAAATCAAACCAATATTTTTAGGAGATCATAAGTATTTATTTTGGGCATTTGGAATTAATGCAGTAAATATTTGCTTTGGATATATATTGTTATATATATACAATATTGTCCAAAAATTATGCTAGTCAATGAGGAACTCTGGAATAATACCACTAGTTCCTACAAAAATTGGCATAAGGAAATAAAATGATTTAGTATTATTATTAAATCAAAACATATGTCAGAAAAATAGAAAGAAAACAAAATGGAAAAACCCACCTGGCGCTTACCTCCCTGTGCAGCCTGGCCTGGCCTAGTAGCCCAACAGGCTGGCCCAGCCAGCAGGCGGCCCAGCCCAACTGCCAGGAGCTTCTTCAAGCTCCTGCCAGTAGGAGCTGCTGCGTGGCCGCGCCACAGCCGGCCGTGGCCACGTCTCCCGCCACCTCCTACTTCTCCCTCTCATCACCCTGGACGCCCTGGACGTCGCCACGCGCCACCCCGCACCGCTCTCACTCTCTCTCGCTCTCCCTCCTCCCCTGGTTCTCTCTCTCCCAACCGCCTGAACGCGCCCGTCGCCACCGCTCGTCGTTGTCGTAGCCACCGCCGCGGCCTCGCCTCTCCGACAAGTCCAACAGCTCCGCCACATCGCCCTCGTCCTCTCCGCCAAGCCGCGAGATGCGGGAAGCCCTAGAGAGCCACAATCGTCGCCTTCTTCACCTCCGACCGCCGGAGATCGTCTTCGCCGCTCCGCTGTCTCCAGCGCATCCCCGGCCACACCGAGTAACCCTGCGAGCCCGCTGTGAGCCCCGCCATCTTGTCCCCCTTCTCCCCTGGCCTTCTGCGCCCTCTAGCCCCCTGGCTGCACGAGCTGAAGCTCACCTCCGCTCGAGCTCGTCGCCAGCGACATTCCGACGACCCCATGGCCACCCCACTATGCCCAACGGCCTTGTGAGCTCGCGTAGGGGCCTTAGGAGGCAAGAGCCATGCGTTCTGCAGCCCGTAGAGTCGACCTCCTCCTCGGACGAACTCCGGCCGCCGACGAGGTCGATGCCGTCGTCGCCTCCGGCAACCCCACGGCCTCCCGCGTGAACCATTGGATGCGCGCGAGCCTGGGCATCGCGTAGGTGGTCTCCGCCAAGCGTTTGGTCGCCGGAGGGCGACTTCCGCAGGCCGCCGCCGCGTCTGGCCTTGCAAGCGTCGAGTCGCCGGTGGGGTTAGCCCCGGTTGACCGGGTTTGACCCCGTTTGACCAGGGTTTGACCACCCTGTGTCACTGGTGTGGGGCCAGCCCCGTTAATTAAACAAGTTTAGGTTTAATTTAATCTAAGATTAGCCACAGTCACTGACACATGGGTCCCACTGGTCTGGTTTGACCTGGACCGACCCGTTGACCTGCTGACACAAGCATGACGTCATGCTGACATAGTTATCCATTTTCTGGATTTAAATTAAATCAGGAAATTCCAGAAAATGATTCAAACTTCAAAAAATCATAGAAATTCAACGGTAACTCAGATTGAAATAATTTATATATGAAAAATTATCAGAAAAATTCAATCTATCCATCTGTACTAGTTTCATGCATGACAAACCAACTTATACCTACTGTATAAGTGAAAACATGTAAATGGCATTTATAAAGAGTTAACTTGGAGTTGCATTTGAACTCTTGGTTTAAATGAACTTCAACCAAATGATTGCTAGCTGCATTAGCTCAAATAGCATCACATCTACATGCCATGATCATGCATCATATTGTTGCATATGCTTGTGTTTTGATTGTCGACACCGTTCCTTCTCGATACGTCCTGCTCCGGAGAGTGTTCCAGAGTACCTGTCTAAGGAGCAGTGCCACCATGTTGATCTACCAGGCAAGCAAACCCCCTTGTTCATTCCGATACAATCCTACTCTCTCGCTCCTGCTCTCAGTTATTGCATTAGGACAACAACGATTCAATTGCTACTTTGTGCTGCGGTAGTTGAACCCATTCCTCTGCATGACCTGTCATTGCCACAGTAAATAGTTGAAAGCCACTAGCATGTGTAGGAGTTGATTGAGCCATGTTGTGTTCCTACCATGCTATGCCTGCTATTTCTTAGAGTTGTGTCAGGTTTGATTCATTGGGAATGAATTGGAGTGCAGTGCTCTATGTTCTGATGCTGAGAGTGAAGTGTGTGAACACGATTTGGTAAAGGTAGCGGTGAGAGGCCATGTAGGAGTACATGGTGGGTTATCTCACTGGAACCGTCCTTAAGCACTGAGTTTTGTGTATGTTGTCCAATGACTAGGTACTACCACACATTGGAATGCTTAAGTGCCCCTCTCGACTTATTAACCCACTTGATCTCTGTCCAGGAGTCGCAACTAGTTTCTGGTGTTTGTAGGTAGCGCTATTTTTCTACCAAGTGGCACCCGGCAGGGTGGGCTAGGGACAGACTAGGCACAGGTGGCACGGTGTACCAAGTGACACCCGGATGGTGGGCTTGGGAACCTTGCTCACATCGTTTGGGGCCGTGAGCGACATCCCGGCCGGATGTAGTTGCGGATGGAACCCGAATAGGCGATAAACCTTGATTAGAGTCTTGTGTGGTTAGTCAGGTCGTGGCCGACACCCTCGCCAGGCTTCCGCTTGAAGGTTGCCGAGTTACATGACGTGTACATGGCGGTAAGTGGCGAGAGCGTGTGTGAAGAAGTACACCCCTGTAGGGTTAACATGATCTATTCAAATAGCCGGGTCCGCCGTTATGGACTTCTTGGATGCTTACATGGTACATAGACAACTTGAAGTGGATACTCTAAAATGCTCAAGATAAAGTGTGAGTGCTATGGGTGGCCTTCTCGTAGGGGAACGGGGATGAATCCATAGTAGTGTATTGTGTGGTGATTAGTGGACTCGTGTACGTTGTCTCACCTCAAGAGTTTCTCGTAGTCTTAGAATAGGATAGCCACTGAGTCAAAGCTGGCTTGCTGCAACTAAACCCCACATTACCTTCTTGATACAAATGCATGTATGATAGGATCTGATGTAGGTCTTGCTGAGTACCTTTGTTCTCATGTTGCTTTATTTATGTTTTTGCAGCGGAGACTTCGGTCTTACTATTGTTCTCGTGGACTTCGACGAGTAGCTTGTACCTCAGCTACGATCTTGATCGGATGTTGTAGATAGTCAGGCTCTTTAGCCTTTTTCATTTGTAGATGTCTGTACTCAGACATGTAATGCTTCCGCCTGTTGCTTGTATGCTCTGTATGATGGGTCCTGTGACCCCTGTTTGCAATAAATGCTATGTTGGCTCTTGAGCCTTATTTATATGAGTTGTTGAGTTATGCTGTGATGCCATGTTGTACAGCACATACTTGCATGTTATGCGTACGTGTAATGTGTATTGCTATGTGTGGGATCTGACTATCTAGTTGTTTATCCTTAGTAGCCTCTCTTACCGGGAAATGTCTCCTAGTGCTTCCACTGAGCCCTGGTAGCTTGCTACTGCTCCGGAACACTTAGGCTGGCCGGCATGTGTCCTTCTTCGTTCATGTGTCTGTCCCTTCGGGGAAATGTCACGCGGTGTCTACCGGAGTCCTGTTAGCCTGCTACAGCCCGGTTTACCGGAGTCCTGCTAGCCCAGTTGCTACAGCCCGGATTCACTCGCTGATGACCGACACGTTCGATGCTGGGTCATGTATGCCTGTCCCTGTAGTTAGTGCCACTTCGGGTTCACGACTAGCCATGTCAGCCCGGGTTCTTGTCATATGGATGCTAGCGACACTATCATATATGTGTGCCAAAAGGCGCAAACGGTCCCGGGCATGGTAAGGCGACACCCGTGGGAATACCGTGCGTGAGACCGCAAAGTGATATGAGGTGTTACATGCTAGATCAATGTGGCATAGAATCGGGGTCCTGACAAAATAAGCCAGCAACTAACGCTAGGCTATTATGGCTATTACACATATTACATCCACTGGGCATCAAAGTTCGTCACCAGTGCAAATATAGGGAACAAAGCAGCATACTACATACACTCGTCTAAATTGGCCAGCAGTGCAAATAAACGCGGTAGCAAAACAAGTCCATAACTGAAACAACTTTAGAAGAGCTCAAGAAACATTATCCTGGGTATCCACCATGCTGGCAATAAGCTTAGCAAGCTTATTAGCTTTGTCCTGTTTGGCACTAAAATCCTCCAACGCTTGCTATTGCACCAGAAAGTATGCATCTGAATGCTCCACGGACTTCCGTAGTCCTTCAGCTTCTTGTCGCGGCATAGCTGGTCGATGTCTTTCAACATGTAATTGAGACTCAAGAAATCGAACTGATTCAGACAGTGAGTTTGAATAGTTTGTGCAAGCGGTAGTGGCCAATAACTCGAACACTAAACCAAGACGGGACTTTGGGGTTGTCTCACTGTCTTCAAGATAGTTTTCCTTAGCTGTTTTATTAGCTTTGTTGGAGACCAACAAGGATGTCTCACTATCCTGAACCTTATCTGCATTACTTACTTTACCATTTCTTAATAAGGCACTCTTCCCCAATATTCTGTCAGCATTCTATAAGAAGAAACAAGCAGACACATAACAGGTTTAGTATGTACTAGTATATGAAACTCATTTCGGTGAACCAGTTCATTAGTAAGGTGGACAGGATTAAACTACCAAGTCTTCTATTGCCAAGTAGTACATAATAAAAGCATCAAACAAACATATATCTATGTCCTATGATCACTGCATTGTCTTGCCAAATCAAAATAAAGACATGGTTCGAATCATATCAGTTCAAGACAAAGCATCACTAAAAGAATACAAAGCGTGGGAAACTACACGGCACAACAAGATATCAGATGGGTACCACGGGTCTACATGTACAATAACACTATTGGCTCTGTTATGATGCTAGTAATGTGCATGATATGAGAAATGAACTGTATACACAATTGAAAAGAAATCGACAGAGCTATTTATAAGAGCAAACCTGTTAAAGAAACATTCGTAAACATACCTGTTGTTCCATTGGAGTTTCATTGGATCCTTCAATTTAAAAATAAGATTGTATGAGTAAATACAGTGATACAAGAGAAAAGCAGTATGCACGATAGCAATGGAATCTTAAATGAGAACAATTGTTCTTCAGGTTTAAGCACTTGTTCTACATGAGCAAAGTATAGTAAGACGTAGGCATGTAGTAAATAAAAAAATGAGCTCATAGACCTTACCACATTCTTGGTTCAGGACTAGTACAGAACAAGGCGTTCCCAGTCATCGTCAAGTAAATGTGTCTCGGGAGAACGTAAGGGAATTTGACGAGTTTCTTCGCCACTGAAGTACGTTTTCTTCAGGTAATTCTGATGCTACCACCAATCATTCTTGAAGATAGCAGAGGTATTAGCACAGGTTACCTCATCCTGAGTTTCCAAATCAGTCCTTCTCTATAGAGAAAAATGGGAAAATTGATGTATTATAACCATCATGGAGGTAGAATGTATGGGACAAAGCAAAGAAATTTCCATGAATAACATTACTTACACACAACTCTTGGACAAACACCTGCAACTGCCATTTTCCTTCATCTTCAGTATAATATTTCCATGATGGGAAGACATGCACATAGGATTTAACAACATAAAATGCGATAGATGCAAAACTGCGAATGGCTAGTTGTGCTTCCTCCACAAGAATAGGTGTACTAACTGGTGGAGTTGGGGTTCACCGTCGTAGTACTGGCGCTTTGGGCACTAGAGCTGCCTTACTAACTGCTCTTGTTTGGGAGCTCTGTGGTGGAGATGGTGTTGTGTCAACAGGAACTGGGGTACTATCTTCTGGGGTTGGGGTTAGATTGGGTGAAGTTGGGTTCTCTATCCATCACAGTAGGGGTACAATCTGCGAGAGTCTGGGTTATGTGTGGTAGGACTAGTTCTCGTGCATGTACAAATGGTGTGCTATCTCCACCAAGAGGTAGCACTATTTTATTTGAAGACTGTGTTTTTACTCTGCAAGATACTGCCATCACCCGCTCCAACTCAAATGGCTGATAAACAGGAAACATAGTTGAATGTACAGACATTGTATGAGAGACAGATGCAATAGATAGTGTGGAAAAAATAGGGCATGAAATAGTTGACATGTATATTGTTTAACTAAAAAGGATAGCATGACATAATTTCACATATATGATGTCTATCTAAACTGGATAGCATAGCATGACATAATTCAAAGATATGATGACTAACTAAACAGGATGGCATGAGATAAATATATGACGTCTTTAGTAAACAGGTTTGCATGACATAATTCACATATATGTTATGTAAGTAATCAGGATCGCATGATTTAATTCACATATGTGATTTATATGTTGAGCAGAGGGCATTCGCATATATGATGTCTGAACTAAGAACATGGTGTTGAATATTGTGTATATGATGTCTAAACTATGCAATGCAAGACACCATATGCATGATATGAGCAGTATAACCGTACCAAGTAAGAGCATACACCTCAGTGGGGGAATAGGACTAGTCATCTATCTCTAAATCCATCTCTGAGGAGCTATCGAGACCCAGCAAGAGATATTCTTCGACATGTAGCATTGTCTGCTCTAAAGACCTTCTCACTCCAGATTTTTCCATCACCCACTCAAATGGATGATTCACAGGAAGAGTAGTTTAATGTACAAACATTATCGAAAAATAGAAATGTAATGAAGAAAAGGACGGGCAAGATATCATTCAAGCCTGGTTAAACATGATGGCATTGCATATTTCACATATATTATGGCTGGCTAAAAGAGATGAGACTGCATAATTCCCATATATGATATAGAAACTAAACAGGTGGAATTACAGAACATGTCTAAACTAAGCAGATATATGATGTCGAAAGTAGGAACTGCAAGGCAACACATGCATGATATGACTAACATCATCATCCCAAGTTAGAGCAAACACGTTGGGGGTAAATAGGAGTTGTCAGCTGAGTCTGAATCCACCTCAAAACAGATATCGTCCTCTGGATTACAATCTGGGGAGGGGGGAGGGTTTGCCATTGAACCCACCATGGAGCGATGTCTGCATGGCATTGTATTGCCGCGCAAAACTCTTCTCTTTTTCTCTACATGTTCAGCATGATTGTGTAAAATATCTGACATGCATACGAAAAAAATATAGTGAGATTATGTAAGGAGAGTATGCAGAAATCTAGAGTGATGGTAACAACAAGTGGATGGATCCAAAAATAATGATAGCAGGCTGATGACAACTTTAATTTAATAAAAAAGACAGATGATGATTACTTTAGTATTTCTTTCCCACCCAAGATGAACAACATATAGGCAGATATACTATTCATTATTGCCTCGATATGTGCCAGATAATAGACAGAGATACTATTCATTGTTGCCTCGATATGTGCCCCTCAACTAATTTTAAAACTCAAGTTTGAACATTAATTTGGACCTGACATGGACTCTAAGAGGTGAACAGGACGATAAAGTAGCAGGTAATATTAAGAAATGCATAATATAAGCAGAAACAAAAGAGTGCGACCTCTCTTGTGGACCTGTGTACTCCTTAGGTTCATCTGCTAAGTCGATGAAGGTGATGCCGTTGCGGTGGGTGCCGGTGGCAGGGAAGGAGATCTGAGGCGGTGAAAGACGGTCAAGAGTCGTGATGTCTGGTTTGGTGGATGCTTCTGTCGATGGAGCAGCTCGGGTGAGGTGGACGACGTCCCGGCAGGAGCAGGACAAACCACACAAAGTTTTCTTTGACACCTACCTGTAACTGAAGTAATTTTGTAAGGGCTCCTTTGGCCTGCAGGATTCTAAACATGCAGGGATAGGAAAAACACCGGAATAGGATAGGAATACATGTGGGAAATGGAGCATTTGTAAACACAGGATTTCTGTCAACTTGTGTGTTTGGTTCATAGGAAATGGAAGGGCAGAGGAATGCAAAGAAACATGGCCAAATTAAACTGAAACCATATGAAAGTGTGTACAGTTAGAATGTTATTCTATCACTAATGCACTTGGTCTTTTTTTCATGCATACGATTTTGAAAAGTAGGTCCAGGTGTATATTTTGCTCCATTCCTTTCAACAAAATGCATTAATAATGGAATAGTAGAGTGCCATAAAAAAAATTCTATTGCTATGTTTTTCCTTCAGTTTCTCCTTTGAACCAAAATAGCCCTAATGGATCGACATGAATGTAGATTAATAAGTGATGCGATAAGTGGACAACCTCTTTGCCATAGCCGTGTCGACCTCAGCATCATTGGGTTGGTCGCCAAAGAAGTTGAGGCAGAGGTGGTTGTCGGAGATGTAGAGGAAGATCTGAAGAATCTATAGACGACATACAGGGCACTGCTTTGTTGTGATGGATGGTTCCATCGTTGGAGCGGCTGCGACGAGCCGTAAGACGTCGAGGCAGAAGCAGTACAAGACATACATCATTAATCTCAAGTGGGGTTCTAATAGCATCTTCGATAGATGATGTAATATACATTACCAAAAAGTGATAGATGTAAATTTTACATCACCAAAAAACACCTGACTACAATAGATGAGGTAAAAACTGTTGACTCTGGACTTAACTGTCAAAACTAAAATTTACTATGGAATCTGAATGTTACTGTCGAAACTGAATGCACTGGTAGCAGAGAGGCACTTCACATGTAGTTTAGGCCGCTCGAGCACTAGTAGTAGAGAAATAGTGATCTAAATCAGGAGGCGATCAACGTGGAACATAGTAGCAGATAGCAGCCGGAGTAGCAGCACCTGTAGGAGCAGCGCAAACTAGAGCCAGAGCAGCAACTCGTGTAGTTGCAGCAGCCCATGTACCAGCATCAGCAACGCGAGCGAGAGCAAGAGCAGAGCAGTAGCACGAGCAAGGGGGAGAGCAAACAGCAGCGCAAGTGAGCGAGCAAGGGCCGGAGCAGCAGCAGTGCGAGCGAGCAAGCAACGGCCGAAGCAGCAGCAACACGAGCGAGCGAGCGTCGGAGCAGCAGCAGCAGCAGCACGAGCGAGCGAGCGAGAGCCGGAGCAGCAGCAGCAGTAGCATGAGCGAGAGAGCAAGCGAGCGAGAGCCAGAGCAGCAGCAGCAGATCTGGCTGGTATGGACGCCGCCGCCTAAGGGGCCTCGCACTAGGGGAGAGCCGCCGTGGAGATGCCACCCTCGACGCCGGCTTTGAGGTAGCCATGCCATGGGGGTGCGGGATGGACCACTGTTGGCGTCGGGAGGTCGAGTTAAGAAGAAGGTGCGATGTGATGAGTGTACAAACTCTTTGGTGGCACCGAGTAGGCCTCGGCTTCGTCCGAGGAGTCGGTGAGGATGCTGCAGTTTCGGTGGAGCAGGTTAAGGCGGCATTGTGGGGATGGAGCAGCCGCGATAGATGAGGCGATCGTTGGAGCAGCTCCTTGGAGACGGAGGATGGGGCGGTTGAACCGGCAGGATGACGAGATCGATGACGGATCCTCATCTGGGGAGGTGGATGAGGGACATCGAGCTATTGCGGTGGACGACATCGTCGGGGAAGAGGCTTCGGCAAGGCAGCGGTGAGGTGGCGGACAGAGGAGGGTGGGGTTTCGCGGCTGGAGTGGAGAGGTTATGGCGGCCTGGGATTTAGAATGGCGAAAAGGAGGCGATGGGAGGGGGGAACCATGACTTGGACGCGCTTGTCCAAAATGTAGGATGTGTTAAAAAAGTACCCCCACCAATTTGAACTAGCAGCCCCTTCGGTTCAGGGTTAGAATGCGGATTTCACGTGTCGGGATTTGGCAGCTAGAGGGAGTTTTCGCGTGCGTTTTAATTTCGGGATAGCAAGCCGCGGGTTGTGAAGGCGCTAGTTTTGGGAGCACAATTTCTAAATTTTTGGGATATAACAAGGCGCGGGTTGAATTTTAGGGACAAGCCTAACGTGTAATATTGTACATACCAAATCAATTCGCACTTCCCTCAACAAAAAAAATGAAAAAAAATAAAACTATTCACACCACACAAAGAGAGAGTCCTGTCCCATTTTACTGTACAAATGCTATTCGAAGCTATAAATCCATGTTATGTCCAATTAAAAATTTCCGTTGGTTGTATAATGCATGTAACCTACTCATACCAACATTTTAGTGCATTCCAAATCTCTATACTACCATTGCAATTTGAACTACATTCGAATTCGTTTCTCTATTTGAATAAGAATCTACAATCATGATTGTTGCCAACTTAAACTATCATTCATGTATTACCTTAACAACACACCACATGATTACTATAGAGATATATATGAACTATGTGTATGTACTATATGAACTCGAATTCAAATTTTTTAATACACTTGATGTTGATTCCAAATAATTGTACATTTAATGTACTAACTAGATATTCGTAATCTAAACCATGTTCATACGCACACCGTGTTTATCACACAAAGTATAGTGCCCCGCCCCCTACATTAGACAAGTATTCAGCCCTGAGCTGCAAAAGTCACACATTATCCCAAATTATAATCAATGTTCTATATTATATGTAGTATAACATGTTAATAACCACACCATGCGTATCACCAGTATAATATTCATTCATGCATGCGTCGGTTTAAAACACTATGATATCTTCTTCAAATATCTGAATTCACTTTTTTATAATGAATTATGATCTCTGTTCGTCTTTTACACCTTCACGATCCTCTTCTCTTTGTAGCTAGATAGCGCTAACTGTCTATCGTGCATGCACACGCCTGCCCCTCTCTCACCCTCCCACAACGTCCCCTCCATCGCAGCACATTCGTTTCTCTTTAGGTCGTTCACCCACGGTGTGTGTAGGCCCTCCGGCTCCTTCTTTCCGGCACACACCAGTTGATATATCTCTGTAGCCAAGTTTGCCTACCACAAACACACACTTCCCCTCTTCTCTTCCCACCGTCCATGCCCCCCTATGTCCAATACGGTTCCATGCAGGTGCACACTCCCGCCCCTCTTTTCATCGATCTCATACTCGCACATTCCTTCCCCCTCGACATAGTAGGCCTCTCGCACCACCTCCTAGCCGCACCCCTCTCCACATGTCCGTCTCTTCGGACCTTATTTGCTTCTAACACATGCATGCATGTATACGTACGAATCTCCCTACATATAGCTAGGTCGACTATAATTATTTTTCCCCATGCACGATTGACTTACCTCACTAGTTATGTCTCTCCCTTTCTCGGACACACGACGATTGATCTTCCTATTTAGTTACATCTTCTTACCACAACCATATCGTCCCCCCTCATCATCCTTGCATACCTCCCGACCCGTCTCTCACATGCACGTGCATAGACAGACAAACATCCCCTCTCTTATTGATATTGCACTCATACCCTCTGTTTTCTAGCAGGCCTCTCCCACCATTTGTGAGAAGCAACTCCACCACCAACCCTCCACACTCTACCTTTGTCTTTCTCCCAACCTTATTCCTCTGCTACACATATGCATGGATGCCGATTGATCTCCCTCAATACATAGCTAGGTCTCTCTCCTTCTCCACACATATACTAGTCGATCTACCTCTCTATAGTTAGGTCAAGCCCCCTCCCCCCTCCCCCCCACACACACACCATCGATAGTCGAACATTGTAGGTAGGTATCCATGCCATAGAGAAAAACTGCACCTCTGCCCTCTCACATTCCAGTAGGCCAGCCGCCCTGTATCTCTGACATGGGAAAACACAAATTCGATGTCACTCTTTATCGAGCGCGCACCCACACACTTCATCCATGTTTTTAATTCTATGGATATCTCACGCCGATGATCCCTCCACTATCTTCTTGTGGATCGTTCCCTCTAGATATGATATATCCATGACTCTGTTTCACACACATTGCATATGTTACATTTTTTGATTGAGATGTCATCGACACATTGCCTCTGTTTCACACAAACCATCTCTCTCACGCCCACCCACGTACGTACCTGCACCTAAAGAAGAGGTGCACGCACGACGCACGTACTCACGTCTCGTTCCCAGCCACACCCGCGTGGGTACACGGTGGAGTTCATTTCTATACGAAAAGGCATCCCACATGATAATTTGACGCGTGTAGCGGTTGTTTACTCGAAGGAGGGTCATGTACCACGCGTAGACGGAACAAAGTTGGACTTGGTGCTTTAGTATTAAATGAAGTTATATTCCTCAATGGCATGTATAGAATATAAAATGATTGTCGTCGAGAAAAAAGAAAAATTCGCTCCACTATATACAATGGAGCTTGCCTGCCGGGGTTTGTCTCTCGTCACACTATCTCGCACAAGGCGGCGGTGGCCTCTCTCTCTCTCCGTTGGTCACTGATCTGGACGGATCCTGTCCGCCGGCAGAAAGGGAGGATGTGCATCGTTTCTCCATTCGACGGTGTTGAGGCAGCACGTCCCAATCTGCGGTACCCGTCGTTCTCTCTGACCAAGCTCCGGCGCGGTAAGGCCTTCACCACTTGCTCACTGCCGCAATATGGGTAGATACCGGCCATCGACGCCCTCCTAGTTACATCTCGACGACCCTCGGGTATAGCTTCCTTCGGTCTTGCTCCACTGTCCATCTTCCCATGTTGCTGCATGTGGATCTTCTTTAGTTGTTTGCTTAAAATGTATCTCGGCCGGTGTACTTTCCATCTTGCAATCTCGTCCTCAAACCATTTTTGTTAAACTACCATGCTGCTATCTTTCCCTTATTACATGGAATATGCTTCTTTTTTGTCGGTGTATGTGTCTTCAGCTCGTGTTATTGGGCAGTAATTGTTTCCTTTCTACCTCCTTTTGCAAATAGGGCTATCCATTTCACCTTGTTGCTATTGTGACCTTTTGGTGAACAGTACAAATCACTTTTTTCTTAGGAGTGTTTTGTGCAGTTCCGCCAAAATGTCACACGGGCAACGTTTTTACATTTCTGTGGGACTGCAGAAAGCGAGATTGGTTTTGCTATCCTCCTCATCCAGCTTAGTGCCTAATCTTCTCCAACAAGTAGTTAGTCCTAAAGAGAGATCACAGACGTGATCGGCTTCTATTTGTGTGTGTGTTATGTTTCATCATCTGGTTCCACTATTATTGTAATCACACTAACTGAATATCTTTGCAAACAGGGATGTGGAGCTGCACAAAATGATCGGATTGTGATGTCCTCCATACACCTATTTTTTGGCTACAGAGTTGGGTGAAACTAGCTGCCAACCAATGAACACTGTGCCCAGGAAATGGAGCCATGCCTACGAACAACATCGATCAATTATATATTTTTCTTTATTTGTACACCTTCTCACAACTTTGTCTTAAGTTGTGTTCTGAATATTGGCGCTGATCTGTGAAGCATTGAGATGCGTTAGCAGCCATGGTTGTTTCATTTGTATTTGATGATGGAATGTTGTAACGAGACAATCTTGAGGCAAGAGGACACATCAATCCTAAGTTGAAGGCTCTGTTCAGAATAGAGGGGCTTAAAACATAGGAATTTGTGAAAATGTAGGAATGAAAAAGGAAGACTAGAACAAACCATAGGATCTAGAAAACAAAGGGAAGCCTAGAAAGATGTGTTCAGGAGACCGCACGAAAAACACAGGAAGCTAGCCTATTGCATCTGACATGAAGGATAGCCTGATGCATAGTTTATTCAGCAATGAACACTAGTTGTCTTTGTCTCCAAAGGCTAGTACGAGCAGTAGTAATTTTTTAATCTGGATGTGCAGGGCAAGTGCCAGGCTCCTCACGTTCTTAACAGGGCTTGCCTCGGTCTTCAGCCCAAAACATGAGCTTGGGTGGATTTTTACTTTCCTCTGGAGTCAGCGCTAGAGGACAAAAATTCCTTTGGTTCACTATTCATGTTTCCTCTATCCCGAAGACAACCTAGCAAATTTTTCCATATGAATTGGTTCCTTTGAAGTTTCCTGTGAAAATCCTTTGTATCGAACAGGCCTGAAACCTTTTTTCTGCGGAAACCAAAGTTGAAACCTTCATAGCATCACAGTACAATTTCATTATCCTGGAAAATTATGCGTACATATAAACAAATCCTGAAGGATTAATAGCAATGCCAGAAACAATTCAACTTTGTTTCGCCGACATGTGGGACATCCTTCATCTCGCTCCACCTGCCATGCAGCAATATTGAGTGCACAACTGCATGGAAGATTCAGCCGGTCGTTGCACCATAGCAATAAGGACTAGTGAGCACTCAAATCACAGAGCCCCACCTTCACCACAGTAAGTTGCTCGGACAAAGCAACCACCATTTCTCTCTTCGTTGAATCCGATGGTACTCCAATATTCCGAGAGTAACAAGTTTCTCAGGCGAAGCAACCATCACTTCACTGTTCCCACAGTAAGTACTACCTCTTTTTTTATTCTAGAAAAAACCACACACGAATATTGGATGGTAGCAGCATGGCAACTGAATCAAAAATCGAAACCAACCAATGAACTAATAATAATGGTGAGTGTTTGCTAGTACTATGTACTCCATCTGTCCATGTATATAGGGCTTAATGCGTTTTCCGAGACTAACTTTGGCCATGTTTGGATCCATGGGTTAGAGTTAGTTTGAGCTAGTTGGTGCTCAAATAGCCCTAAAGTATCCAAACATGAGGGTTAAATTGGAGCAAGTTGCACCAAACCCACCAAAAAAAACTATCCCACCCAAGAGGTGCTAATTGGATCTCTATCCCGCTAGGCAACTAGTGCTAATTGGAGCTAGTTCTCGTGGGGCCCACTGAAAAATCACTTTTCTCTCTCCATCATGTGCATTTATTGTCAATCTAACCCTGTCATCCAAACACCTCTTTGGCTAGAGTTAGTTCAAGGTTAGTCATGAGTTAGTCTAACCTCTAGCTAAGTTAGAGTATCCAAACAGGAGCAGTATAGGACATGCAAGTTGCTCAAATCATACCGTCAAATTCGTACGTGAAAGGATCTTTTTTTTAAACAAAACGTGAAAGGATCTTTGAATGATATAATTTGCAAATTACATAAAATCTTATCAATAGTCAAAGGAAAACCTCGAAGAATACATTAGGCCCTATATTAGATCTTATCAATAGTTAAAAGCAAGTGTTACTACTACACCAAACAAGTTCAAAATGAGAAACTGGACCCACTCACGGCACGACACGCATGCCTCATTTGGTCCGTCGGTTAAAGTTGTCGGATTTCGGGTTCCGACAGACCCTTGAGGTTCGACTGGGGTGCGCGCGAAGATCTCTCTCCTACCAACACACGTCTCGAAGCCTCGCAAGGAATCTAGGCTGGAAAGAAGAACACACAAGGGACACGAGGTTTATACTGGTTCTGGCCACCATTGTGGTGTAATACCCTACTCCAGTGCGTGGTGTGGTGGATTGCCTCAGGGGCTGATGATGAACAATACAAAGGAAGAACAGCCTCGCGAGAGGTGTTCTTGAGCTGGTGCGATGAACTACTTGGGTGAGTTCGATCACCTCTCTCTCTCTAGTCTACCAAAAATCTCTCTCCCCCTACTTTGTGGTGGCTAACTCTATTTATAGAGGCCCTGGGCCTCTTCCCAAATATTGAGCGGGAAGGGCACCAAGAATTGGCCATTTTGAAGGGGAACATCTAGTACACTTATCCTGACTAAAGTTGGTCTTCGACTGCCAAAGACTCTGACGGTGACGCTGTATTAGGCTCCACGGTGACCTCCATCCTGTCATTACGCTAGTCTTGGTCTTGTTGCACCGAAACAGTAAGCTTTGCCTGATGCCTTGGCCTGTGCTTGCCCCCTTTGCACCAAAGGGGAAACAAGGACACTGTGCAGGCCGGCGCCCGCCTGGTCTCGATTGTCATGGCTTGCGTCACGGGCACCTCGCGAGGTACCCCTGCCTTGATCTCTCCGCCTCCTCGCGAGCCCGCTTGATGAGGCTGCTCCTTAGGAAGCTTCTTGTCGTCCGCCCCGCGAGGCTTGGCCCCTCACGAGGGTCTTGAGCTTGAGCTGATGAAGCTGGGCTGAACTGGGCCTCCGCTTGAGCCACGCCGCAGGCCACAGGCAGGCAAATCGTGGGACCCCCGTTCCCAGAACGCCGACAGTAGCCCCCGGGCCCAAGGCGCGCCCGGACTTGGCTTAGCAGAGAAGCGAAGGGGGAAGTGTGAAGCGCCATGGGCCCCAATAGCCTGCGGTCTTGGGCGCCGCGTGGCGGTTGATTGGATGTGGGCGTCTCCGCTTCCCCATGATGCCTCGGCAACTGCACGACTTGACAAGTCCCTGCATGCAAAAATGGGTCATGGTTACCTGAGATCGTGGTGGCCGACGGTTGGCCTCCTCCGGACTATAAGTACGGGCGGGCGAGAGCCCCCGTTGTCCATCCCTTCCTGCTACTCCCTTTCTTCTTCTTCCTCGCCCTTGCTCCACCTCGCGCCAATGGCGCCGATCCACCGGTTTTCTGCAGAAGAGAAGGGAAAGGCCCCCCGAGAGGGTCCCGACCCGCTTCCACCGAAGAAGCGGTCTCTCCCCGGCCGCCGCGACGTGGTCGCTTGGCCATGGTTGTCGTGGCCCTGGTACGAGCGATCACCGCCTAGGTTTCCGCTGCCCTTGTACGCCCGAGTCGAGGGCCCCATAGAAGAAGCCGCTGAGCGACATCGCCGACGCAGCAGGCGACGCCGACGAGTCATGGCAGTATGCGTCGTCACCCCTGGAGTCCATGCCGAGGGCTCTTCTCATGAGCTCGTGCTTCATGCCGCCATGCCTCCTCGATCTTGGATCCGCCTTCCTCCCTCCTTCGCCTTCGAGATGCCGCCGAGTGGGTCTCTAGAGCTCTGGCTGCAGCACGCCGACTACAGCACCCCTGCGACCGAGGCGGAGGTCGAGGTTGTCGCCCCGGGCAAGGTCTTCATGACCCGAGGCCGGGGCGAGATCGCCCGGGCCTGCCGGACATGGGGTGCCCTCGTAATTCATCTCGAATATGATGGCGCCTCCTTGATGTTCTTCAAGGTCTTCGATGCGGAAGGATGCCGGCTGGAGTGTTTCCCCAAGGAAGGTGGTCGGGGCATCAGAGTGGCGAGGAGCAGGCCTGCCGACCGCTTCCCCAGCAGCTCCTCGGGCAACAGCGGAGGAGCCAGAGGGTCCAGCGACTCCGCCGAGCTTCACGCAACTCCGGAGACAAGCGACGATAGCTACGAGCCCCCGAGCTCGCGTCGCGCCCAGAGCAGGGCGGCTGCATCAGGCCATCGGCGCTGCTAATCTGGATGGGGTTGGTGCCGGCGCCTGATGACCCACTGTTGATGATGGCGTCTCCTATGGAGGCGCGCGTAGTTATCGCTCCTTAGCACCTTTTGTTCCCTGCGAGGAATCGAAATGACACCCCATGGGGGTATGTAAGTCGCCTGCCATGTATTTTGTGAATTGTACATCATTTTCATGAATCGATGCGAGAGGCGCGTTCAGCCCCGGCTCAGCTCCCCCTTTCTTTCCTCACGAGGGCTTGGTGCTCTATGCCGACAGGTCCCGGTCCCCAGGCAGGCTTCAGCCATCGCTGGTATGCCAGGTCACGATGCCGTGGTCAAGGCCAGAAGGTGAGCGGCCCAAGGTCCAGTAAGAGCCCCTGAGTCGTGATGCTCAGGAGGTCCCCTTTAGTGCTCAAGCAGCCTCCGCTGGGCAAGAAAGGAAGGCAACATTGTCGTGACAGAGCTGCGGTAGGCGAGGGTTTAGCGTTGAGTCGATTTAGCTTTTGTGTGACTTATCTCGTAGGTTTGGAGTAGTTCTTCGGCGAGGTGCCGGGCCTGCATGGCGGCAGTTGGGGTGTTGCTGGGTTACGTCCTCGTGAGCTTCTTCCCTCTTCCCCGCACTTTCCTTCATGCTCTACGTCCTCGGGTCCCGGCCCTCGAGTGAGCTCAGTCGCCGCTGGTATGACAGGTCGCGATGCCGTGGGTCAAGGCCAGGGGGTGAGGGCTGGAGAGCCAGTAAGAGCCCATGAGTCGCGATGCTCGGGCGCCCCCCTTTTAACGCGCGAGCGGATCGTGCCGGAGAGAGGGAGAGAGAGCTCGCGACGCCCCCCGTGTTACTCCTGAAGCGGGTCCTGCATACCAATCACGAGGGAAAACAAGGTATGCCATTACGGTTGCCAGCCAACCATTGGTTGCTCCGAGGGAGTGATCGGGGCACTGAGGGCATGGTGAGGTGGCGCTATGCGGGGCCGCTGCGGCCAGAGCTCGGCCACTCAGATTTGTCGGTGTTGCAGTGACGGGCCCATGCGCAAGCGTCGTGCCAGAGCGAGCGGCTCCAAAGGTAGGTGTCAATCGAGCAGGCGATTATCTCAAGCAGGCCAATCATGAAGGAGCAAATCCATTTAGATACATGCGGAAAAAGCAAACGCCACTGGGTCAGGCCCGAGCGGCTTGGGGATGATGCAGCCCGAGGGGCGCCACCAACAAGGTAAGCAAAGAACATAAGTAAAACGGATACATGCCGCAGGGACGGACCCACGCGACCTGGGAATGATGCAGCCCTGCGGGCGCTCCCAGCTGAAGCAAAAACTAAAAATAAGTCACCTGATATTTTTGCAGAGCGAGGGTCGGAGTAGCTGACGATGCGGGGTGAAGGAGCCGATCCTCACGAGCCCTCGGGCCCCGGGCCTCGGGAGGCTCAGGCGGCCCGACGATGTCCATCTCCATTTCCTTCATGAGCGGGCGATGCTGAGCTTCCAGAGTGCTCCTCATCAGGCGCCGGTGGGCTGCATCCGCGTTAGACAAGCCGAAGGGCATGCGAACGTAGCTATGTGGCGGGCCCGCGCAACGTCCCACGCGCGAGGGCCAGAAGCACTCCTGAGAAGCGACTCGATTGAGGCCTGGGACGTCAATGCAGACGCGCAGCCCACCATCCTCGCCTGGATGGGGGGCTACGGCGAGTAAGCGGCGGCTGCCGCGCATGACTCTTGACTCCTGCAGCTCCTGAGTGTTTCTTGCGATGAACTCCTGAGGGTTTGGTCCTCCTTGCCTCATACCATCCTGAGGGAAACGTGCTTTGAAGCACGCCTCCAAGTGGTGCCCGAGCGCCTCCCTCGTGACCTCGGCAAAGTAGGTGGCCCTCCAGGAGAGAGCCCCCGAGCCTTGCCCGAGGAGGGCGTCGGGCGCGCCTCCCTATGCGATAGAGGGCGGCGCCCCTTGAACGGGCACGGATCCTGACACGACGCCTCTGGAGGTGCCTGCCTCCTGAGGCCCTGAACCAGGTGATGTCTTCTTCTTCTTGGGAGCTACTCCTGGGAGGTTTCCACTCTTGGTGTCCGGGACTTCGATCAACGCGGCCTGGAAGGCGCGCTCGAGGGAGCACACCGCATCTTTCTCTTCACAGGGGACCGTGATGACCCCACCGCTTCCTGGCATCTTGAGGATGTTGTAGCCATGGTGAGTCACTGCCATGAACTTGGCCAGAGCTGGGTACCCGAGGATGGCATTGTATGGTAGGCAAATGGGGGCGACGTCTAAGTCAATGAGCTCAGTGTGGTAGTTGTTGCGCTGCCCAAAGGTGACAGGAAGGCGAACCTACCCTATCGGAATAGTGGAACCATCAATGACTCCTGAGAAAGGCTTGGTCGGCTGAAGCCGATCATATGGCACTTGGAGATTGTTGAGCGTCTCAACGGACAGGACGTTGAGTCCTGCTCCGCCATCGATGAGGGTCCTGGTGACCTGCACATTGCTGATGACTAGGGAACAGAGCATTGGGAGGACCCCAGCTGTTGCTGCGCACTTGAGCTGATCCGCTGAGTTGAACGTGATGGCACATGTGGACCACCTGAGAGGGCGCGTGGCCTCAAGCTTGGGGAGGACGACATTCACCTCACGAGCAAACTGCTTGAAGATACACTGAGAGGCTGGGGCTTGAGCTCCGCCTAGGATGCAAGCGATTGCGTGTGGCTCCTGGAAGCCCCCAACCCCCTCGTCCTGATGCTAGTCTTCATTCCTCCTTGGTGGTGGTGGCAGAGGAGGGAGGCCTGCATTGCCTTGCAGGCGATCCTCACGAGGCTGATCCCTCCAACCTCCCTTGCGAGGCTGGTCCTGCCAGTGGTCCTCGCGAGGTCGGTCACGCCACCCTTGGCGAGGGCCACGGTCTTCCCATCATCCTCCACCTCTTCCCCCTCCTCGGCCATAGCCCCGATCATTGCGCTCGGGGCGTCGGCCGATACGTCCATCTCGCAAAGCCCTGAGCTCTTAGCATTCGTTGGTGTTGTGGGTGTGGAGGTCGTGGTACACGCAGTACCGGCTGCCCTTGGATGACTCCGGCTGATCCCTGCCTTGCTTGGTGTCTGGCTCCGCTACGAGCACAGCCGCTCCTTTGCACTTCACGTCCTTGGCCTTGGGCTTCTTCTCTTCCGGATCAGCAGCTGGAAGCTCGAGGAGGGAGAGGCGCCCTTCCTCAGCCCTGGCGCACTTGGTCGCCAAGTTGAACAACTCCAGAGATGTGCACAGGTCTTCATGGATTGCTAGCTCCTCTTTCATCTTGATGTCGCGCATGCCATCGGAGAAGGCTGAGATGATGGCTTCCTCAGTCACCCTGGGGATCTTGAGGCGGGCATTGTTAAAGCGCTGGATGTACTTTTGCAGGGTCTCTCCTGGCTCTTGCTTGATGCGGCGCAAGTCACTGATGGCCTTTTCGTCCCCGTTGGCCGTCTCGATGCCCAGCTCGTAGAGCTGGAGGAACTCCACGAGGTCGACAGTACCGTCGTAGCGAGGAGGCAGATCTGGCTTGAACTTGCCCGGCCAGGCCACGCTGCGCAGGTCGTCGATGAAGGCGCGGCAGCCTGCAGTGGCTACAGGGGGCCTTTGGTGATGAAGGGCTTGATCTTGGAGGTCTCCACGTGCAGCAGCGCGGGGTCTTGGTGTGCTGGAGCAGGAGCGCGGTTATGGCGTGCTGGCACTGGGAGCACGCGAGCACCTTCTTGTGGGCGAGGGACCTCTTGGTAGCTCTTTTCTTGCTGCGCGGGCGCTGGACGTGGTGGGTCTCATCCAGGGGCCGCGCGCCTTGGGGCCAGGGCACCTTCTTGAGGAGGAGGCGGCGGAGGTGGCTCCGGAGCTGCGTTGCCCGCGCAGGGCGGAGGGCGATGCAGCAAGAGGGACGGCGTAGGGGAGCCTCCTGCGGCGCTGACGAGCTCGGTGATGCGAGCGAGCCACTTGTCGTAGAGATCGTTGACGGGGCAGTGGTGCAGGAGCTCACGTGCGAGGAGCAACGCGGTGTGCACGTCTGCGGGAGCGCGACGAGCGTGCGACGACGAGCCTGCTGGAGTCAGCGACGGGGTGGCGGTGCGGCCTTCCCTCCGCACCGAGGGATGCAATGACGACGCCTGCTGCTTGTTCCCCGCAGGGCCGGTGGCGGCGTGGGCGGCAGGCGACGGGGAACAACGGGGAGGCCCACTGACGGGGGCCGTCTGGGCGACATGGGCTGCTAGAGCAGTCCGACGCTCGGCGCGGGCTCGGCGAGCGTCAGACATGGGCGCGACGGACAACAAAATGCGAGACGGCGGAAGACACGACTTCGGCGCACCCCTACCTGGCACGTGAAATGTCGGATTTCGGGTTCCGGCAGACCCTTGAGGTTCGAACTCTCGGGTGCGCATGAAGATCTCTCTCCTACCAACTCACGTCTCAATGCCTCACAAGGAATCTAGGCTAGAAAGAAGAACACACAAGGGACCTGAGGTTTATACTGGTTCAGGCCACCATTGTGGTGTAATACCCTACTCCAGTGTGTGGTGTGGTGGATTGCCTCAGGGGCTGATGATGAACAATACAAAGGAAGAACAGCCTCGCGAGAGGTGTCCTTGAGCTGGTGCGATAAACTACTTGGGTGAGTTCGATCACCTCTCTCTCTCTCTAGTCTACCCAAAATCTCTCTCCCCCTACTCTGTGGTGGCTAACTCTATTTATAGAGGCCCTGGGCCTCTTCCCAAGTAATGAGCGGGAAGGGCGCCAACAATTGGCCATTTTGAAGGGGAACATCTAGTACACTTATCTTGACTAAAGTTGGTCTTCGACTGCCAAAGACTCTGACAATGACGTCGTCTTGGGCTCCACGGTGACCTCCATCCGGCCGTTCTGCTGGTCTTGGTCTTATTGCACCGAAACGATAACCTTTGCCTGATGCCTCGGCATGTGCTTGCCCCCTTTGCACCAAAGGGGAAACAAGGACACTGCACAGGCCAGCGTCCGCCTGGTCTCGATCGTCATGTCTTGCGCCATGGGCACCTCATGAGGTACCCCTGCCTTGATCTCTCCGCCTCCTCACGAGCCCGCCTGATGAGGCTGCTCCTGAGGAAGCTTCCTGTCGTGCGCCCCGCGAGGCTTGGCCCATCGCGAGGGTCTTGAGCTTGAGCTAATGAAGCTGGGCTGAAGTGGGCCTCCGCTTGAGCCACGCCGCAGGCCGCAGGCAGGCAAGTCTGGGGACCCCCGTTCCCAGCACGCTAACAAAAGCGCTTCCTCTTCTTGGCATAACAATAGAGTACAGTAAAAAATTTAGAATGCTCTTGGCATGTCGCTAACATGTGATGAGTTAACCGACCTTAATAGACGGCAAAATCGCCAGCCCACCGCACTTTGAGAGAGATGAGGAGCAAGAAGCGATATGTGGTGGTGGATTACTAGAGATAGGTGTCACACGGAGGCCAAGAAATATGGTGATAGCGTGGGTCTGCCTTGTATGATGTAACTACACTGGGCTGCCGTGTTTAAAATGAATACGAGCACGAAGAGAAGAGGGGCAGGCACCGACGCAGGTACTATTTGCCTCTTTCCCTAATACTCACGCGCGGGTACACGGTGAGCTCATTTCCATACGAAGAGGAAGCTCACCAGATAATTTGGTGAGTGTAGTAGTTGTTCATGGGAACCACACGTGGACGAATCAAAGTTCAATCATGACGCGGTGGCACATTTTTTATAAATTAAGTTATTCTAATTGATGGCACGTACGCAACATTATTTTCTAAATGGAACGTGAATCGTGCATGCACTAAATGATGGAGCATGGGATGGTAGCCATGGACATCGTCAGCCCTTTTTGGAGACTAATACACTACTTTTGATGTGTCTCGTCAACTAGCAAACAATGAGAAGCTTTGCTTACTACTAGTACGACCTCTCCCTCGCTCACGCGCGCGCGGTGGCTTGGAGGACGAGGAGAAGCTTTTGCTTTACGATAGTGCGCTTAATACAGGCGGTGGACGTGTAGTAGTTCATTCGGTGTCAGATTACCGGAAGTAGGATTATACTGTAGTACCATCATCATTGTTCGACTTTCGGAAGAGGCAAAGAGCCAAGCGCACGGTAACCTACTCACTGTATAACCAGTCGTGTTAGCACGGATTTTTTAACGTAATACAATCTGAGTGGATTGCTCTTGTGGTCATCACACGTGAGCCAATCGATTCGCACCCTTCCACGCTCCATTTTGTCTTGTGTTCCTTCCTCCGTCCAGCACACTGACAAGTGGACCCCATGCTCATGTATGCCAACGCTATAGTCAATTATTTTGCTAGAGTTAGCTATCACACCCTTTCGATGCCACGTCAATGTACCCACTAAAAACAAGTTAGACTTATTTGGTTCAACCGCCTTCCTAGGTGTTTGGAGAGGAATTGGCTGCCGTGAGGCGGTTCTATAGGTGGGCAGGTGGCAAAAAACAGGGGAAACACACGAACTAGCTAGACGAGAGATTTGGTTGATTTTGTATCGCTGAATAATGTAAAATATTATGAGTGCAGACGCTCCACCGCGAGGTTCCTTGCTCCTTCTTGGTCGTTTGGAATCTATGTTCTTCCACTCTTCTTTTTGACGTGAGCTTTGTTCATCCTTTTGCCAACACTCGGGATCAAGGTGCACGTGTCATGCAAAAAAATGGAGATAAGCAGTCCGTAAGTGAGTCGTGCACTTTGATGGCACGTACTACGCAATATTTTTTCTCCTTGATGGCACGTGAATCATGTATGTACACGGATCACGGGGTGGTAGCCATGGACTAAATAAGTAATTTTGATGTGTCCCGTCAACTCGCAGAACGATGAGAAGCAGCACAAGGTGAAACTTCTGCTTACAATTATAGTGGGATTTATAGTACAAGCAGTGGACGTGTAGCATTCATTCGGTGTCAGATTGCTAGAAGTACATATATACTATAGTACCATCATCATTGTTCGTATTCTGGAAGAGGCGAAGAGCCAAGCGCATGGTCACCTACTCACAGTATAATCGGCCGTGTTTGCATGAGTTTTTTAACATACAAGCTGAGTGGATAGCTCCTGTGGTCATCACACGTGAGCCAATCGATTCGCACCCTTCCGTGCTCTGTTTTGTCTTTGCGTTCCTTCCTCCGTCCCGCATGCTAACAAGTGGGCCCCATGCTCTGTAGCGACCCGACCTCAGACGGTCAAGTCTCTGTACTTAAGTATCATCCCTGGATCGGTATGCTGACACACACAATACTCGAAGATTTATAACAGAGGTAAATCACATGTATAAAGTAACGTAAATACTATTACCTCAATCCATAAAGCGGAAGAAACAACAAGGTTGTGGATTCCCATCAACACCAACGGCAAAGTTGAGTGTAGAAATCGTAACCCTAACGTACCACTTGTCGTAAGATTCCTGCAACATGAGACATTGCAGCCATGTAGGTCAATGCATTGAATGTACTAGCAAATTCACACCATAGGATAATGATGAATAATAGCTATCATTACATGCATATTTGGCTGGTGGAAGCTCTAAGTTTAATTTTGCATAATGCCAATTTTTCCATACAACAAAGGAGTATATTTTATTTAACTACCAAGTTGGTTGAAAATATTGAGAAGGTTCCTCCAACTCAATCCCAAAGTAATAATAATAACCCAACAATTTCATTAAATAGAGTGATGAGATCAAATCAATAATTCAAGTACCAGATACTCAAGATGTCCATAACCGGGGACACAGCTAATCATGATTAGTTTGTACACTCTGTAGAGGTTTGCGCACTTTTCCCCACAAGACTCGGTCTCCTCCGTTGAATTTCTCGCACTTCATGATGTTTGAGAAACGGATGACTTCTGTCGACTTATTAGTCATGTATGTCAAATTAACCTCTGCGTACTTGTTCTCAAATTAACCTCTGGGCCTTGTAGGAGTGCTGCAATGCGTCAGCGTTAATTGCAAGATGAGCCAGCAAGCTAGCAGTGGAGTTGCCAACATGCGCAAAGTGCACGCAACATTGAGTAGAAAGAAGCATGCCCAGGAAATTAATGCAGGCTTAGGGAGGCCCTTTGCTCAAAGAGCAATTATAATAAGGTACAGTCAGCTTGCTATAAGGACGAGGAGCAAGAAGCAATACGGGCTGCTGGATATATATTATAAGTAGGTGTCGCATGGAGGCCGAGGAATATGGTGAAAGCGTGAGGTGGGGGATGTATGATGTGTTTCGGCGTTGCGCGTCAATTATCATATAGAAACATATACCTAATTAAAATACACATGTCAAACCTATAGATGTTTTTCCCAATGATATAGAGATGTTGTTACACCTTATTGCATATTTTTTATTATTTAATTCTGGTAACATTACAACCAACTTACGAAAATAATGGTAACCGGTTTTACATGTTTTTAATGGTATTATCATTGGACTACCATGTAGGATAAATTATGAGGTGGATGAGAGAGACCATATGATAGAGGCAAAGGTGTCCCGTCTTTCGATGAGATGGTGGCTATCGTTTTGGTGGAAGTCGACTTTGACGATCCGATTATGAACGTGCGAGGACGTCGCGCCTTAGCAATCGCTAAACCAACTCCTAGAGGTTATTGACCACGCCGGAGCACGATCAACCTGACCACGAGGGTCTATTTCCTACAAGCAAACGAAGAACAAGAAAGAAGCTAAGATTGAAATCTAGATATTGCCAATAACATAGAAAAGCTTTATTAATGAAGGTGGGGTTCTGTGACGCCTTTGTCTGGTCGTTGAACACAAACGAAGTACGCGAAGTTGCAGCTATGGCGAACTTTTAATCTAAACAAAACCCAAAGTCTAAACGGTGCCCTAAGGGCTGTATATATGGAGGAAGAGGGGGAATTTCGTGGCCCTTGGTGGAGGGGTCCGAAACCAACCCTATCTCTTGTTTCCCCACACATACGGAACTAAAAATAGCCTATACTTATGTATTTCGAAATTACATGGGCCTGGCCCAATAAAAAGGTGACGCAACACCTAGAATAGCCTCTGGACGAAATTTATGAAGTGGCATCTTGTATATTTCGTCCAAGGCGTCATGCACTCGTTATGGTGGCTTTAAAGCCCTGAAATCATCACTTGAAACTCCGTTCTTGTTCCCCTTGCACATGCCATCATCTCCATGCTTGTTCTTGCTCCAATGTTCATCCTTCTCCAAGCTAGGCCCTTCATTTGTAAGCAAAACAAATGTATCCAATTTAGGTAGCATCATATTCTCATGAACATTAGAATCATTACCAAGAAATGAAAGTACTTGGTAATTTAGTTGGCGTGCGCGAGCTCTAGTAATTGGTCCAGTATGTATAGCAGCAGGGGCTGTGGGTGTAACAATGGTATTGATGTCCTCATGACCATAAGAAAATGCATGTCGTCTCCTGATTAATAGACGATCTCTTACCAACATTATGTCTCACCAAATATTTAGAAATATCGCATTATCAAAGATAAGACTAAAATTAACCACTACAACATATTTTTCATGTCTCCTCTAGATTACGTGACAGCCTTAAGATAAAACTGTCTTATCAAGAATTGTGCATGCTCAAATTAGTACTAAATCAACATTTGGGTAATTGAAAATAACATGTGAGATTACGAATATTTTTTTTTGCAAATATATCAGAGCAAAATGTTCATTTTTTGCCCGTAGAAAAGAATGTTCAACGTGACTGATTAGCTCCATGCTGGTTTTGACTAATTTAATTTCAAAATGAACCACGTGTTTTCTTTGGTAACACATAAGGAACTAAATGGAGATTGGACACATGTCCCGCCACGTACGTAAGTGCAGCAACCAAGATTTATTCACATACAGGGCAGGCTTGTACTCCCTATAAGTGTGTTTAGATCACTAAAGTAGTGACCTAAAACTCTTTATATTAGTTTACGGAGGGAGTACTTCTTAGAGAAAAGTAAAGAAAAGAAATGGGCAAGCTGACTACGACAACATGTGATGTTTTGAACCCACATGTTGCATGAGCACGTGCCCTGTAAGTCTCTACGACAGTGTGTCCAGGATGGTTCACCAGATGGCGCGGTAGTTTATGCGTTGCAGCAGCATGTGCAAGGTGGCAACAATCTGAGTGCTAAAAGAGTTGATCCAATGCTTAGTTTTTTTGGATTTTCCAAATATGACTATTGGATAGAGTGAATCAATGGCTTACATTCAAAGTTATTCTCACACTATAGAATGGTATAGGAACATGGAGAGACTTGGTTGATTTTATATCGCTGAATAATATAAAATATTATGAGTGCAGACGCTCCACCGCGAGGTTCGTTGCTCCTTCTCGGTCGTGGGAATCTATGTTCTTCCACTCTTTTGTTTAAGACGTGAGCTTTGTTCATCCTTTTGCCGACATGGGGACATCTAGCATCAAGGCGGACGTGTCATGCAAGAAAATGGAGATAAGCAGTGCGTAAGTGAGTCGTGCACTTCGATGGCACCTACTACTACATAATGTTTTTTCTCCTCGATGGCACATGAATAGTGCACGTGCTCAATGACAGAGCACGGGATGGTAGCCATGGACATGGTCGGCCCTTTTTGGAGAGAGTACTAAAGAACTTTGATGTGTCCCGTCAACTCGACAAGAAACTTGCTTACTACGCCTTCTCCCTCGCCAACGCGTGCGCGGTGGCTCGCGGCACGAGGAGAAACTTTTGCTTACAAGCGATGGACGGGCAGCAGTTCATTTGGTGTCAGATTGCCAAAAGTACTACTACAGTACCATCATTATTGTTCGACTTCCGGAAGAGAAGAAGAGCCAAGCGCAAGGTCACCTACTAACCTAGTATAGTAGTATACTATAGCCAAAGTTGGTCCGCCTTTTTAGAGCATGGTTAATTAATATAGGCAGCTCTTGCAGCGGCACATCATTTAGAGCCAAGTACTCTCATCGTAGGAACAAAGGAAGTGAAAAAAAGTTGGAGTGGATGCTAGATTCCAATTAAAACATGATTACATAGGAAAAAATCCTATAGCATTCTATCCTATGAATCAAACGCCAATGTAGGAAAATTATGAGGGGGGGTCTCTCCAACAGTGTTCCTCGGCTCGCACCTAGCATCAAGATGCTCGAACTTGGAGTAATTCATCTGGTACACATGGCATCTCATATCTGGACACAAGGTGACGTACACCGTCAAGGATAATGTTGTCCTCGAAGCCGGACGTACACAGTCAAGGTCCACGGTCAAGGGGGTAAGGGCGGACGTGACCTCTCACTGCATCCGCTATTTGAAGCGACGCACCTGCCGAGGGCGCCGCCCACTGCACTCCTAGTTGTACCCGCCTCCTCGCCGCATTCAAAAACCTACATTTACTAGCAAGATGCCCATGCGTTGCACGTAACATCAAGATGCATTTGTATGAGTAGTTTATCTTGTGGGAGAAAAGGATGAACGAGGGAAGCCCTTATTTGCAAATGTGGAGAGAGGTGTGGGTATCTTTTTGCAAAATTGCCATTGTTTCCTTCCTATATGTCAGATATAAATCGGACGACCTATATTGCAGGATGGCAGGCACACCATCATCACCAACTCTGTTTTTTTATAAGAGTAGAGATAGAGAAACCCGCGTGGAATGTGAGAAACCCACTCCGTCCACACACGTTCGTTCAGGAGTAGGACATCGGCCAAGCTCCTCCTTCCACCATTTTCTCCACTCTTACGGCGGCATCCGACACAATAACCCTCTGGGTGGCCCGCCGAGCCCGGCAGTTACGAGCGAGGCCGCTCGCTGCTCCACCTACCTCGCCTATCATGTCGTAGGCAGTTGCCGCACTAAGCCAGCACATGGTTCCGTACCTGGCCACTCCAATACAGCTCGAGGAAGAGTGCAGACTTGCTCCACGCTGGCTTGCCGGTGAGCATGGCGGCACGGGCATTGTCGCTACCCTCGACGCTGCTGCGTTGTGCAGCGCCTCCAGTGCCTACGACTACGCCATCTGCCATTGACGTGTGCGTAGCCGCACCATGCAGGCAGAGAAAGAAGCCACCGCGGATGTCGACGAGGTAACGGCCAGCACGTCCGCTCCCGCCGCCATCATCGAGGAGAAGTAGAACACGGGAGGCCGCCGCCGATTGTATTTGTGCAAACAGGGTTATCTATCTCCGTGTTCGCACACGAACACGTCACCGTGTACCCTCTACGCCTTGGGTGATGCACCGCAGCTCACGTCGAAGGAGACCCACCGGAAGCACGGTACGCAAGACAATCCGGCGGGCTCTTTTGTAGACCCGAAACCCCACACGCCCGGGAGGGACCCCGTCAAGACGCACGGCGGCTATGGGCTGCCCTAGGACGGCTTGACCGCCCCTAGGGCCTCGAGGTTCGCCGCCCTGCAATGAAGAAGAAGAACGAAGAACGAGGAAGAAGGAGAACTAGGGTTAAGGAGAAAAGATAAAAGATAAAAAGTGGTATATGATTTGATCGATTGTGTGTTGTTCAATCGGCCGTCACCCCTTAGGTATATAAGAGGCGGCTGGACTTCCCGTGCAAGGAAAAGGCTTGGATTCACGTCCAAAACCCTAGTCAAATTCGGATTGGTCTTGTCCGAACTTTCCAAAATTGTTCGGTTTAAACTGGCTGCACCTTGCGGGTCCTTTTTGTGGTGGTAAACGACCTCGGATGGAAACGAGTCCAAAAGCAATCTTGACCGTTTAGACGATACGAAAAACTTTCATGTTGAACGTTTTTCGATCAGAGGTCATCTTGAGGGTCAAATAGCTCACGCAAAAAATCTGTTTACTCGCGCTACCAATCAGACATGGCGTCTGGTGGGGCGCGCCATATTTCGCCTCGTGACAGGGCTGCACTCCGATTGCTCTGACTTTTGCATACGAACTTGGATTTGAATGATTTTTATATCAAAATCAATCGTTTCGACGACACAAAGACAATCCGTGTAGATCATTTTTCCATTTGAGGTCGTCTTGGGGGCTTAATCGGCCAAACTGTACTCTGAATATAAGATCTTAGTACTTTGAGCATAGTTTTGGCCTTCGAGATGAAATCGGACGGTGATGATCCAAACTTCAAAGATGTTCATATCAACAATACGGAAATCTTTCATGAAGATCACTTCTCCATTTGAGGCAATCTTAAATAAGTTATTGACCGTGCCAAAATCTGGTGTCAACACATGCCCCCCTGTTTTTGGCAAAGCTTGTGTGCCAAAAAATAACTTGCACATAGCTTGCTCTAAGGACGATGTCAACACTTCATCAGTCATTTTTCATATGCTTAGGACGATAAGTTTATATTGTCCATTGCTAGTGTGAATATTTCGATGCAAGTTTGGGTGAAACTTTCCCAACTTCAACAACAATCCGGTGATAAGGTTCCATAGATCAAAACCATCCTCCGAACCATATTGTTCACCTTTTCGCTAGGATTTTGCAGATAATTAAAAATGAACTTCCTTCAATCCTTACTTCGGCTGCATAAAAGTTTCATTAGTGGCCGAAGCGGTGGACTTCGGTTCAGCCTTACCTATGTTGACGAGACTAAGCATCGGCTATTGATAGAAATACAATACACCATGATTAACATAGTAGCCGGATGCTTATTGTGCAAACTCTTTTGAATTGTCATGCCTAGAAATATGAACAGTTTTAAAGCAACCAAGGTAAATTTTGCATCTAGACATACATCAAGATAAACTACAAGTGATTCGTCAAAACATTCATAACCCTTGGATATTTGTTGCACTACTCATAACAAATCACCGAAAGCCTCAATGTGTATAGCACCTATGGCAACCAAAAGCTCCAAGCCGAATAAAATTTTATATTCGGCTTTGATCATTGTGAAAAAATATTTTAAGCGACATGAGGCTTGTTTTGGTCTCCAATTGAACTAATGACGATGTTAGGATACTACACCGGCCATGCTTTGACATATTCTTAGGGCAATAGATAAATATCAGCCATTAACATAAGGTCCATGTAGAATTCACCCACCAAAGTATGTATAGCCGAAATAAACAAATAAAATAGGAATAAAATATTCCGGCCCCTTTGTATTAGCAACAATGTAACTAACCAAATGTATGGTAATTTGGAAATACCCTCTCAAGATATAGAAAATTATGTTGCATCCATGGATCAAAATAAATCAATGGAGGGTAATTGATCATACCTAGGGATGAATTCCATGACAAAGGCATCAACGGCATGGTTGAAGAAATGTATGATGTCCTAACCGAAGATTTTGATGTTGTGATGCGCACCTTCGGCTTAATTGTTTGTTGCTTTCATTATTTTCCTTCTTCACTTTTATTGTACTTGTTGCAACAGAAGCATGCACATCATTTTTGTATCGATTGATCTTCTTGGGAACCCATGCCATGTTCTTCTTTTTCAGCTCTTGTGCACTAAGATTTTGTAATTTCTTCTTTTGCCAATATGATAAACCGAGTGGGCATCTCGGTTGTGATTTTGTTTCAAGCAATGGCAACACTTTTTGGGCCTTGTGCACCCTCAACTTCTTTTCTTCAGATTTGGCACTCTAATTTTTATCAATTGATTGCTTCACTTCTTTGCCTTTTGTAGCCAATGTCAACACTTTAATTGTCTCTTTGTTATTTGAGATCAAATCTAAAGCAGCACACTTACGACCATCTCTTTTCACGCGGTAAACTTGCTTTACCACCTCCTTCTTCTTTCTTGAGCTCTAGACCGATTCCTTATGATTGAAACGGTCTTTGACGTGTGATTTTTCAAATGTTGATCTCCTTGGAGCTGCATAGTATTGGTGAGATGGTCTAGAATAAGATGCATAATGTACCCTTGTATCATACATGTCCCATGATGAATATGTATCTATATGAGCATAGGGAGGTACCCACGGCATTGGCATTGGCGGCCCAAAACAAGGATATGAATATATTGCATTAAAATTATCACTTTGCCAATACCGATCCTCATATTTGCGCCTTGGGGGTGATCTTGGTTTCTTTGCATGATTTGGCCGATAAGCATTCTTCTCTTCACTCTTCTTTTGATATTTATCCAATACTTCAGCGAAGGTGATTTTTGATCTCTTACACTTGCGCTTATTTCGGCCTTTGTTTTCTTTTGGTTTGCTTTCATCGATCATTGGATTTGCTTGCTGCCCCCCAGTCCTTGGCGTCTCCATTGTAGCTTCGATGGAATTCTTGCCCTCGAGATTATGTTCATTATGCTCTTCCACAACTTCTTTACTTGAAAGCTTGATCCCATCACCTGTAGTTTTTATCTTCTCTTCAAATGGATCGGCTTGAAGCAGTCGATGCAAAAACTTTCTTCCATCGGGACCAATCGGAATAGACTGGTCATCTCTTGGTGTCTCAACAAATTTCAATCGTCCTTTATCAATGGCCGATTTAACTATTTGACGAAACATGTTGCAATCCTCAAAATTATGCTTGGATGAATCATGCAACTTACAATACATTCGTCCTTGGACAGATGGTTCAACATGGTGATCAAGAATTCTAATGTAATTATTTTTCAACAAGAAATCAAAGATTTGATCATACATGTTTGAATCGAAGGTATACCTTTTGTTTTCTAGCCGATCTTGTTGTGAGAACGGCTTTGGAGTTAAGCAAACAAATGGTTCAGATTTGGCATCTTCCCATTCGGCTATGAATTCTCTTTTGCATTATTTTCCCGATGCCCTTAAATAAGAAACTATACTAGCATCGGTTTTCCCAAAAGATTTTAACCTTGGCTTTAAATTTCTGAAACGAAAATAGTTAGAACATACATGTCTCAATTGAGACCAAGTGTAAGCCAAGTAAGAAATAAGCAAAGCTACCCAACTAGATATGAACTTTAGAGAAAGCAACGGGAAAAGCTTTGGCTATAACAATAAGTCATTATTGGTCTTTATAAATGGCGCAATGGGTTGACCGATATGTTCCATAACAATTTTATTGCTAACAAGTAAATTACCCTTCTTCATTGGTCTTTCAAAATTACTTATGAGAATATTTCTTATAGATGCATCAAGAATGAAGTTGCGACCAAATCTGAAAATAGGTAAATTACTCGCTATGCATACCTCTTCAAATATGTTGGGAGAGCATGATAGTGGTGCCATTTGAAGAACATCTTGCTCCGTCTTTGGATGGCTCCCCAACACCTTGTCATCAACTTTTTCTTGAATCCGTGCATCATTGCTTTGAAGATTTTTGTCGGCCGAACTTTGTTCGGCTACTTGTTCTAGTCCTTGAAGCTTGTCAGTTTCTATGGCACGGAACTCATAGGGAGGGAGGTAGGTTCCATTAACTTCAGAAAAATCAAGCACTGTTGTTTTCCTATGCTTGCCATGCCCTTTCTCAATAATGCTTGCCTCGTTGGATTTGATGGATTCAGAATATATACTACTTGATTTGGCTTTTTCAACCGAAGCACTTTCATGTTCCAAATCATCCTTCTTTTCATTGATACTACCAACTGGCAATGCTTCTTTTATCTGAGCCAATTCTTTTTCTATTTGTTTCTGACGACGAGCGGCAAAATTAGCTTTAAGCTTTTCTCAATTTCAGCCCACTCCGGATATGATTGCTCCCCAATGCTTTTAGACTCTTTCGGCAATGATACACGGGTGTTGCCGAAATTTTGCAATTGTGTAGGGGGTGTATAATATGATTTAGTACTAGGTGAAGGCATATGCATTGTTGTAAGACCATACTTTTGCTCGCCAATTTTATCAATTGGCAAAGATTCATCTTCTTGCAAAACTCTAGCTTTTATTGCGGCATAATCAGGAAATAGCCCCTTTTCATGTTGTTCAAGGAAAAGAGCACTAATTCTCTTATTTTGGGCTAAACTCTTCAATGCAGCCACCACTACCTCATCTTCTACAATGTTGGGCACAACCGCTCCTGTAAAATTTACATTCATTCGGCTATAACCAGGAAGGTGTGAAGCCGAATTATGAGCATCTACAGTTGTGTATGGTACCGAAGAATTAGTAACTTGAGGTGTAGCATATGACGGTTGAGAGTAACTGGTCGAATAGCCACTAGTAGCATGGCCAATTCTCTCATTCATCGGCATGGTTGGATTACTATATTGCACATTAGCTGTTGATGAATAAAAGGGTGAAACACTTTCTTGTATGGCATTGGAAATTCTAACTTGGGGTGTTTCAAATTGATTAATCGAACTCATCATGTTGCTCATCGGCATATGTAGCGACCCGACCCAAATGGATCGAAGTCTCTGTGCTTACGTGTCATCCCTGGATCGGTATGCTGACACACATAGTACTCTAGGAATTATAACAGAATTCAATCACACACTTTATTACATCGAGATCCTCAAAAGAGTATTTATTACAATAATATGGCCAAAGGCCATCTAAAATAAAATAACTGCGGAAGCATCGAAGGTAAATGAGTCCATCCAACTCCACGGCAAACTGAGTGCAGAACAACGACCTATCGCACCTTTAATCCTTGTCGGAAAAGTCTGCAACATGAGACGTTGCAGCCGTGTAGGTCAACACATGGAATATGCTGGCAATTTCACACCATAGAATAATAATGAAAAAAACTATCTCTATATGCAAATTTAGCTGGTGGAGGCTCTAAGTTTAATTTTTGCATAAAGCCAATTTTACCCTACAACAAAGGAATAAATTTTTATTACTACTAAGTTAAAATGCCACTATTGAGAAGGTTCCTCCAACTCAATCCCAAAATTACCAAGTTATTAGTAACCCAATAATTTCATTAAATAAAGTGATGAGATCAACCAATAATTCACTTCTAGATACTCAAGTTGTCCATAACCGGGGACACGGCTAATCATGATTAGTTTGTACACTCTGCAGAGGTTTGCGCACTTTTCCCCACAAGACTCAACCACCTCTATGATCGAAAGATCGAGACATAGCCTTTCAGAAGCATTTGCCCTTAACCCTGGGTAGACCGGTACACCTACTTTCCCCTACATCAGCTAGTCTACCACGGAAAGAGGTCACACAACTTACTCAACTATGCCAGAGCCCATAATGGCTTGTGGCTGCACACGGAAGTTTCTAGGCATGAAAAATCTTATGATCTCTTTGAGCCTGGGTGGCAGACCTAGGGTAATCACACGGGTACTCCGGGATTCCCCTTGGGCAAGCACTGGTTTCTCCAGATGCCCCAAACAATCCACCCAGATGTGTATTAAAGTTGCCACCTTAGGTTATCCCAAAATTATTAACTCTCGCAACTTGCATGGATCACACATACCAATCCCCATCTACGAGCATGGCTAAGCAAGATATGATATAACGAATATTCCCGAGGTGATAGAAGGTCATAGGTTCCTACCACATGAACTACATAGCATAACCACATGTTCCCAAACCTACTGATGCAATTTTGAGGGTGAAACTAATGCATAGTAAAAACTGGGTATTGAAAATTATGATCAATGTATGAACTTGCCTTGCTGACGTTCGTTGAACTGTAAAGATTCGTAGTAGTAAGCCTCACACTCCGGATGATCTAACGGAGCATGTAATAACATACATAAGCATACAAGCAAAGATCCAAAAAGAAAACAAATGAAAGACTTCGAAAAACTCCAAAACATCCAAATAAAGTTTCTGTACAGAACGAAATTTTTACAAAAACAAAAATAAATGGTTTTGGTTTTTAACAGAAAGTACATGTCACTAGCTTCGATTTGCAAAAAGAATCACCTAAAACAGAGTTACAAAACTCGAGATATGTCCTAACGAAGTTTGAATATAGATCTGTTTGAATTCAAAATTTAAAATTTTCAAAAATATTTTTCGTTTGGTTCGGTGGATAGAGGATATTTTTATGAACTACTAGGAAAAAGAATCAACTAAATCGGATCTATAGATTAAAAGATATGAATTCCTAAAGATTGGGCATTTTTCTTAAAATCAATTACGGGATTTGATATGTAATGCCACGTGTCGGGCTGCTATAGGAAGATACCCCTTCGTTTTTTTTAACAGAAGCAAAGAAACGCCTAAAACAAAATAAATACAAGTCTAAAAAATTTTCCAGAAAATTCACATAGTTATATGGTCTTATATATGACCTAGTTAACTTTTATCTGGCCTAAAATGCAAGTTTTGTTTTTTTAAAAAATAAAGATTTTGCTATGTTAATAAAATTTGCATCAAAATAAATTGCAAATAAAACCCAACAAATATATTTTGGTTCCAAATTCAAATTCCAATATTTTCCTTCTGATTTTGAAGAATTCATTTTATCTTCTCTCTTTATTTTATTTTTGGAATAATGGAAATAAATTTTTGGTGGAACCAAGTTTGATCCAATTTCCAAATTTTGAAAATTTCAAAAAGTGGGTTTTAGGGAAACTTCCAACTCTCTCTTTTGGTCCTTGAGTTGCTCAAAGTTCCTTGGATCAAAATCAAATAATACAAATGGGGCAAAAATGCATAAATCATGGATGCATATGAATGATCTATTTATAAGGATCCAAATTGAAAATTGGGATGTTACAAACCTACCCCCCTTAAGATGAATCTCGCCCTCGAGATTCGGGTTGGCTAGCAAAAAGGTGTGGGTGGTCATGTCGGAGATCTTATTCTCGTTCCCAGGTGGCTTCTTCTTCGGTATGATGACTCCATTGAACCTTGCATAACTTGATGACCTTGCTGCGGGTAACCCTGCTTGCAGTCTCGAGAATCTTGATGGGTTTCTCCTCATAGGTCAGATCACTATCCAACTGTATGGCCTCCAGTGGCACTGTATCGCTTAGAGGAATATCAGCCATCTCTGCATGGCACTTCTTCAACTGGGAAACGTGAAACACATCATGAACTCCTAACAAGGCTTCGGGTAATGCCAACTTGTATGCAACTTCACCCATGCGTTCTAAAACTCTGTATGGCCCCACAAATCGTGGTGCTAACTTTCCTTTGACTCCAAATCATTTAACTCCTCGAAGTGGCGACACACGCATATATGCTCTATCTCCGACTTCATAGGTTACCTCCTTGCGTTTAGTATCGGCATAACTCTTCTGTCTGGATTGGGCTACCTTGAGTCTGTCGCGGATCAGCTTGACTTTCTCCTCTGAATCTCTAATTAAATCTGGTCCGAATAATTTACGGTCTCCAACTTCATCCCACATCAATGGTGTCTTGCACCTCCTTCCGTACAAAGCTTCGAAAGGGGCCATTTTCAAACTACCTTGATAGCTGTTGTTAGATGAGAACTCTGCGTAAGGCAAATTATCATCCCAACTAGATCCATAATCTAGCGCACAAGCTCTCAACATGTCCTCAAGAATCTGATTGACTCTCTCAGTCTGCACATCTATCTGCAGATGAAAAGTTGTACTGAACTCTAGCCTGGTACCCAAAGTTTCATGTAACTGATGCCAAAACTTTGAGGTAAATTGTGTTCCTCTATCTGATACGATGGTCCTCGGAACTCCATGCAGACATACAATCCTGGTCATGTATATCTTGGCTAACTTAGCACTTGTATATGTGGTTTTCACGCGGATGAAGTGAGCTACCTTAGTCAAGCGATCAACCACTACCCAAATAGAATCATAGCCTGATCGGGTCCTGGGTAATCCTATAATGAAGTCCATGCCAAGCTTGTCCCACTTCCAATCTGGTATCGGCAAAGGCTGAAGTAATCCTGCTGGTTTCTGGTGCTCTGCTTTAACCCTCTGACATACGTCACATACTGCGACATACTCGGCAATATCCTTCTTCATACCTGTCCACCAGAAATTTTCCTTCAAGTCCAAATACATCTTGGTGTTGCCCGGGTGTATTAAATAAGGTGAATCATGAGCCTCCTGAAGAATCAATTTCCTGATCTCTGGGTCATTTGGCACGTAAATACGCTTCTCAAACCATAAGGTTCCATGTTCATCCTCACGAAATCCTTCTGCCTTTCCTTGATTCATCCTTCCCTTTATCTCCGCAATGCCTTTGTCTAACTTCTGGGCTTCTCGGATCTTTCCCAACAAAGTTGATTGAATTTCCATTGCGGCAACAAAACCTCGTGGTACTATCTCCAATTGAAGATCTCTGAGATCATCAATTAACTCCTGAGGTAATCCTATTGCTGTGAGGGTATTGACATAGCTCTTGCGGCTCAATGCATCTGCCACAACATTGGCCTTTCCTGGGTGATAGTGCAATTTCATATCATAATCCTTTATGAGCTCCAACCATCTTCTCTGCCTGAGATTCAACTCCTTCTGCGTGAAAATGTATTTCAAACTCTTGTGATCCGTGTAAACATCACACCTATTTCCAATAAGAAAATGTCTCCAGGTCTTGAGTGCGTGCACTACGGCTGCTAACTCCAAATCATGTGTGGCATAATTCCGCTCATGAGGTCGAAGCTGACATGAGGCATATGAAACAACTCTTCCTTCTTGCATAAGAACACCTCCAAGTCCCTGACGATAAGCGTCGCAATATACTTGGAAATCCTTGCGTATATTCGGAAGAATTAGCACTGGGGCTGTGACCAAACGTTTCTTTAGCTCCTGGAAACTGGCCTCACATTCGTCGGTCCAAACAAACTTAGTGTCTTTCTTCAATAATCTCTGTCATGGGCTTCGCGATCTTGGAGAAATTCTCAATAAACATCTGATAATATCCCGCAAGTCCAAGAAAACTACGAATCTCTCCGACTGAGGTGGGTGCTTTCCATTCGGCGACGGCTTCAACCTTTGAGGGGTCTACTGCTATTCCTTCTCCTGATATAACATGTCTGAGAAATCTGACTTCCTTCAACCAAAATTCACACTTGCTGAACTTTGCGTAAAGCTGATGTTCCCTGAGCTTCTCAAGAACCAAGCGCAAATGTTCCTTGTGTTCTTCTTCATTCTTTGAGTAAATCAATATGTCATCAATGAATACCACAACAAACTTATCCAGGAACTCCATGAATACCTTATTCATCATACTCATAAAATAGGCAGGGGCGTTTGTTCGGTTTAGAGTGGATGAGAAATTAGCATAGAATAAGGGCCTAATGAGAGAAATCACTACCCATATGCTTTGATAGCAAGAAAACTTCAAATCAAGCAATTCACACAGATCACACCACACAAGCAAAACCTATAGGTAAGGTCATATCCACAAGAGATATGATCTCTTCGTACTACCGCAAATCATTCCTTGGACTCAACTTGGTAGTGGTGGTCTGAACTAAATCTCCTCAAATCAATGTCAACTCTAGCTTCTTCTTCTTCTTCGTCAATGATGTCTCCATAGGTCATGGTCTCATCGGGCTGAGCAACTTGGTGATGTGGTTCAACAACTATTTTATTGAAGTGGAGAAGAGATAGAAATGAATGGAGATGAGTATAGATCAACGGATATTGAAGGAAGTCGTAAAATAGAGTTTTCTTCCTATGGCTTTCCATTTCCTCGTGGTCGTGTCCTACAGTCAGGGTGTGCTCTGATACCATCTTGTAGCGACCTGACCCAAATGGACCGAAGTCTCTGTGCTTACGTGTCATCCCTGGGTCGGTATGCTGACACACACAGTACTCGAGGAATTATAACAGAGTTCAATCACACACTTTATTACATCGAGATCCTCAAAAGAGTATTTATTACAATAATATGGCCAAAGGCCATCTAAAATAAAATAACTGCAGAAGCATCGAAGGTAAATGAGTCCATCCAACTCCACGGCAAACTGAGTGCAGAACAACGACCTATCGCACCTTTAATCCTCGTTGGAAAATTCTGCAACATGAGACGTTGCAGCCGTGTAGGTCAGCACATGGAATATGCTGGCAATTTCACACCATAGAATAATAATGAAAAAACTATCTCTATATGCAAATTTAGCTGGTGGAGGCTCTAAGCTTAATTTTTGCATAAAGCCAATTTTACCCTACAACAAAGGAATAAATTTTTATTACTACTAAGTTAAAATGCCATTTTGAGAAGGTTCCTCCAACTCAATCCCAAAATTACCAAGTTATTAGTAACCCAATAATTTCATTAAATAGAGTGATGAGATCAACCAATAATTCACTTCTAGATGCTCAAGTTGTCCATAACCGGGGACACGGCTAATCATGATTAGTTTGTACACTCTACAGAGGTTTGCGCACTTTTCCCCACAAGACTCGACCACCTTCATGATCGGAAGATCGAGACATGGACTTTCAGAAGCATTTGCCCTTAACCCTGGGTAGACCCGTACACCTACTTTCCCCTACATCAGCTAGTCTACCACGGAAAGAGGTCACACAACATACTTAACTATGCCAGAGCCCATAATGGCTTGTAGCTGCACACAGAAGTTTCTAGGCATGAAAACTCTTATGATCCCTTTGAGCCTGGGTGGCAGACCTAGGGTAATCACACGGGTACTCCGGGATTCCCCTTGGGCAAGCACTGGTTTCTCCAGGTGCCCCAAACAATCCACCCAGATGTGTATTAAAGTTGCCACCTTAGGTTATCCCAAAATTATTAACTCTCGCAACTTGCATGGATCACACATACCAATCCCCGTCTACGAGCATGGCTAAGCAAGATATGATATAACGAATATTCCCGAGGTGATAGAAGGTCATAGGTTCCTACCACATGAACTACATAGCATAACCACATGTTCCCAAACCTACTGATGCAATCTTTGAGGGTGAAACTAATGCATAGTAAAAACTGGGTATTGAAAATTATGATCAATGTATGAACTTGCCTTGCTGACGTTCGTTGAACTGTAAAGATTTGTAGTAGCAAGCCTCACAATCCAGATGATCTAACGGAGCATGTAATAACATACATAAGCATACAAGCAAAGATCCAAAAAGAAAACAAATGAAAGACTTCGAAAAACTCCAAAACATCCAAATAAAGTTACTGTACAGAACGAAATTTTTACAGAAACAAAAATAAATGGTTTTGGTTTTTAACAGAAAGTACATGTCACTAGCTTCGATTTGCAAAAAGAATCACCTAAAACAGAGTTACGAAACTCGAGATATGTCCTAACGAAGTTTGAATGTAGATCTGTTTGAATTCAAAATTTAAAATTTTCAAAAATATTTTTCGTTTGGTTCTGTGGATAGAGGATATTTTTATGAACTACTAGGAAAAAGAATCAACTAAATCGGATCCATAGATTAAAAGATATGAATTCCTAAAGATTGGGCATTTTCTTAAAATCAATTACGGGATTTGATATGTAATGCCACGTGTCGCGCTGCTATAGGAAGATACCCCTTCGTTTTTTTTGTTTTTTTTAACAGAAGCAAAGAAACACCTAAAACAAAATAAATACAAGTCTAAAAAAATTTCCAGAAAATTCACATAGTTATATGGTCTTATATATGACCTAGTGAACTTTTCTCAGGCCTAAAATGCAAGTTTTATTTTAAAAAAAAATAAACGTTTTGCTATGTTAATAAAATTTGCGTCAAAATAAATTGCAAATAAAACCCAACAAATATATTTTGGTTCCAAATTCAAATTCCAATATTTTCCTTCTGATTTTGAAGAAGTCATTTTATCTTCTCACTTTATTTTATTTTTGGAATAATGGAAATAAATTTTTGGTGGAACCAAGTTTGATCCAATTTCCAAATTTTGAAAATTTCAAAAAGTGGGTTTTAGGGAAACTTCCAACTCTCTCTTTTGGTCCTTGTGTTGCTCAAAGTTCCTTGTATCAAAATCAAATAATACAAATGGGGCAAAAATGCATAAATCATGGATGCATATGAATGATCTATTTATAAACATCCAAATTGAAAATTGGCATGTTACAGCATATGAATTTGCTGGGTTGCCGATGCGTGTGAGTTGGGATACATATGGTGTATGTTACTAATATCATAAGAAGTTGAAGTATATAAATTACTTTGAATCGGTCCTTGCACGTAGTTAGTTGCATGATTGAAAAAACTAGGGTTGGCCGATAGAGTATACTCATTGAACGATCTAGTAACACCATATGAATTATTTGCATCTACATAAAGGGATTGGGTATTCATATTACCTTTGTAGACTGCAAACCCTAGATGACGATCTCTTTGTAGCAAGAACGGGCCGGAGACCGTTCGAAGCTTCGTCCCCAGCGGAGTCGCCAAAAGGTGTGTTCGCACACGAACACGCCACCGTGTACCTCCAACGCCGAGGGTGATGCACCGCAGCTCGCGTTGAAGGAGACCCGGCCGGAAGCGCGGTACGCAGGCAATCCCACGGGTGCTTTTGAGGACCCGAAACCCCACACGCCCGGGAGGGACCCCATCAAGGCGCGCGGCGGCTATGGGCTGTCCTAGGTCGGCCTGATCGCCCCTAGGGCCTCGAGGTTCGCCGCCCTGCAATGAAGAAGAACAACGAAGAACAAGGAAGAAGAAGAACTAGGGTTAAGGAGAAAAGATAAAAGATAAAAAGTGGTATATGATTTGATCGATTGTGTGTTGTTCAATCGGCCGTCACCCCTTAGGTATATAAGAGGCGGCTGGACTTCCCGTGCAAGGAAAAGGCTTGGATTCACGTCCAAAACCCTAGTCAAATTCGGATTGGTCTTGTCCGAACTTTCCAAAATTGTTCGGTTTAAACTGGCTGCACCTTGCGGGTCTTTTTTGTGATGGTAAACGACCTCGGATGGAAACGAGTCCAAAAGCAATCTTGACCGTTTCGACGATACGAACAACTTTCATGTTGAACTTTTTTTGACAGAGGTAATCTTGAGGGTCAAATAGCTCACGCAAAAGATCTGTTTACTCGCGCTACCAACCAGACATGGCGTCTGGTGGGGCGCGCCATATTTCGCCTCGTGACAGGGCTGCACTCCGATTGCTCTCACTTTTGCATACAAACTCGGATTTGGACGATTTTTATATCAAAATCGATCATTTCAACGAGACGAAGACAACCCGTGTAGACCATTTTTCCATTTGAGGTCGTCTTAGGGGCTTAATCGGCCAAACTGTACTCTGAATATAAGATCTTAGTACTTTGAGCATAGTTTCGGCCTTCGAGATGAAATCGGACGGCGATGATCCAAACTTCAAAGATGTTCATATCAACAATACAAAACTCTTTCATGAAGATCACTTCTCCATTTGAGGCCATCTTAAATAAGTTATTGACCGTGCCAAAATCTAGTGTCAACACTCTGTATGGTGTATTTGTGCAAACGGAAGCACAAACCTCAATTTTAGTGGAACCTGCTGTCAGCTGACCTCACGGTGCTCCAGGTATTTCTACATTCGTAACTAGGTACTCCCTCCGTTTCTTTTTAGTTCGCATATAAGATTTGTTCAAAGTCAAACTTTGTTAAGTTTGATTAGCTTTCTAGGAAAATATATCAACATTCACACTATGGAATCAATACTATTAGATGTATGATGAAATTTTCATAACATATAACTTTAGTATTATAGATGTTGATATTTTTTCTACAAAGTTAGTCAAACTTTACAAAGATTGAATTTGACCTAATCTTATATGAGGACTAAAAAGAAACGAAGGGAGTAGAATGACTAACGCAAGATGATATAAGCTTACGCTGACTTATGTTTGCAGTGTGGAACTAGCCCATGTGTGGAGGAGCAAACAAGCACTGCATTCATGCCGTCAACGCAAGATAAAAGGGTCTGAGTCATTGATAGCCTGGCCGGCGAGTAGGGGTCGTGCAAACGGCGGTGCATTATTTTGGTGGAACTGCACAAAAAAGATATTGGGGTTACTCGGACAAATTTTCTACAGCCACACGGAAGGAATTGCGCTCATCGATTGGATAGAATTTCCTCCGCGCCATCATAGGAGATCCCAAGGTGGAAATCAACTAACCACCTATAAAGTTATGCATAGTCCTCCTCACGCAGGTTGGTATCCCCTTCGTCCAGATGATCGTGTTTTCTCATGCCGAGCTATTGATATGTGCTACTGTTTTGCGACACCGTTTAAGTACATCGCTTTCCTATCTTTTCACATTCAGGACAATGAAGATGATTTCAGTGGAACTGCACAAAATGGCCTGATGTTGAGTGATCTCTATTGCCTCCTCTGTTTGCTGCAATGTGTCAGCTTAAATTGCAAGATGAGCCAACATGCTCAAAGTGCATGCAACATTGAGCAGAAAGAAGCATGCCCAGAAAATTAATGTGTGCGTAGGGAGGCCCTTTGCTCAGAGAAGCACCAATCGTTTTTCTTTATTTCTACACCTTCTCACAGCATTGTCTTGGTTGTAGTCTTGTGAATCATTTAGATGCGTAAACATGCTGAACTTAAGTGCTTGTGAATGTTAGCTAGTATGCATACCGTATCTTGTGAAGCTTAGTTTGAATGTTAGCGTGTCAACCTTTACAATCTATGTATATTGTGGGCATGTTATTCGACCCCCCATTTTGTCGCGCTACGACCAGTGTGAGTGCTGCATGCAGTACACCATCCTCTCATTTGGTGGATGCCAAGCCGGCCCGAAAAGGAGCAATAACTTTTTTTAAGTTGAAAAATGTTACAGATGAGGAGCCATAATTAAGATAGAGTCGTCTCTTTTTTTCTTTCAAATGGGCAATAAGCTGGAGAGTGTCTCTAAAGGGCTTCCTCTAGTGTTAAGGGCCTCCAGTACAAAACACGGGCAGCCGACTAGGCTGATACAAAAGCCTATCCATCTTAAAGCCCATTTGTTTTGTTTTTTTGCGAGGAAATGCCCATATTTCTTAAAGAGGGGCAACTCTCCTTCCTCCTAGCTTTGACTTATACTGCAGCTAGCTAGACTCTCCCGCTTCCGTCGCCCCCCAATTCTCCCCGCACCCTATCTTCCTCACTCATACAGAAAACCCCGCTCACCTTCTTCCTCACTCACACAGAAAACGCCTGCTCCTCTTCTTCCACTCCTACAGAAAACCCCAGCCCTCCTTCTTCCCCACTCGCACTGCCACTAGCCTCGTCTCTGGCTACTCTTCTCAAACCCATGAGCTCGACGCGATGCCTGCAAGGAAAATGGAGTCG
>NC_041393.1:305457370-305489550 GCF_002162155.2 Triticum dicoccoides | reverse complement strand
CATCAGTGATCTCCTGGATGACATCCTTGGGGAGATCATCTCGCTTCTCCCCCACCAAGGATTGCAGCCGCACACAAGTCCTCTCAACTCGGTGGCGCCCTCTTTGGCGCACCATGCCCCTCAATCTCGATTGTTGTCAGATATTTGTGCTTCCTGAATTTGATCTCCTTAGAGCCATCGTCTCCTCTCAGCAGCAGGGCCCCGTTCAATGCCTCTGCATCCCGACATGCTACCTGTTGTCCATACCCTGCACATTGGACGCTTGGCTGACATCCCTGAATTCGAAAAACTCCAGCAGTTTGAGTTCTACCACTACCACAAAAGTTTCATACCATGAACCGAACACCAAGAATTTGTGCCCACTTCTCCGTTGTCCATCTCGTGGTTTTCCTCCTCTCTCTCCACACCGCCATCTTTGCCCGGTGCCATCTACCATACGATCTGGTACAAATGCTTCGACTCCCACTACTAAAAAAACTTTTGCTTGTGGTGGTTTATCTGTCGGAGGCCTCACTACACAACATCATCCACTCCAGTTGCCCTGCCCTAGAGCGCTTGCTGATTGTTTTGGGAATAGAAATCCCTATTAGTTGTCTCTAAATAAAGTCGCCTCACCCTAAAAGCATTTGAATTTGTTTTGAAGGACATCAGCTCATCATCAAAGATGCCCCTTCAATTAAAGGCTGCTCCTTGATAATTGTTATAAACCTTCACAAATAATTGTCGTCTCTGCACCCAAACTGGAGACCTTGGGTGTAATTCATGATCCGTTTAATGATCACGACAAGTTGGTGTTTGGCTCCTCACTTTTTCAGGTACTGTATATTATCATCTACACATTTGTAACCATAATCTTCAATTTCATTTGTTCCCATAAGTTTTATATCATCTTGGAGTACACTTTGGGTACTAATATTATGTTATATGCTCATTGAAGAGTTCGTCCATGGATAGCCTACCAATGCTGCTAGATTCTATCAAGATCTTACATATCGGAATGTTTAGTTATGATCTGAACATAATTATTGGCTTGCCGTGATGCTTTCGATGTCTGGAGAATTTATATATAGAGGTGATGATTTCATGCACATTCAAAGCTCGTATATATTGTACTAGAATTAACCGTTCAGTTGTCTCTCTTTCGACATGCTCTTTGTTCAGACCTTAACTGATGTAGGGTAGAACCCTAGAGGCCGATCTTTCACGATTGGAGCGGATCCCTATGAAGAACATGAAGAACATGGGGAAGAATGGAGAGAAATCACAAGGGGAAACACTCAAGAACAAGTCCAATCACACATCCACTAGACAATCAAACACACAAGATCACAAGGTACATGAACAACAAAACGAAAGATACAAGGTAGAGTTCATCTCCAAGAGGAGGTCTTGATGGTATCCTAGATGGATCTTCCCACGAGGGGGTCTTGATGATATCCCGCAGGATCTTCTCACATGGAGGTCTTGAACTCCATGGGAGATGTAGTCTCTCTCTCTCTCAAGAGGAGAAGGTAGGAGCAAAGCTCACCTAAGAATGAGCTATCATATTTGCTTCCCCTAGAAAGGAGGTGGAGGAGGCCTATTTATAGCCCAAGGGGCGAAGGGGTAAGTGAGGGGGCAAATGGGTACACGGGCCTTGGCCCAAGTCATGCGTGCAGGCGAGGGCCCGGATGATCCGGATGGGGTTCCGGATGACCCGGTCGTCGTCTGGATGATCCGGGAGGGGGCCCAGATGATATGGCTTCACACGAGGCCTTCGGGTGTCTTCGGTCGTGAGTTATTCGGACGATCCGGGAGATGGTCTGGATGATCCGGCTGAGCCCGGATGATCCGGATGGCGGTCCGGACATCCGGCCTGGCTCCAGCAGCCGCTCCATCTTCTTCTTCTCCTTTCTTCCGTCTTCTCTTCCATGCTTGCCTCACGGATGGTGTAGGTGTTCCTTGGTGCTTGCTCTCCTCCTTGACATCCGTGAAGCTCCGACAATACCTATGCATGCACATGGGAGAAGTGTCAAGTAGTACACCATCCTCGAACGGATCAAGTGAGCACGTGTAAAGGAGATGATTCACCATTGTGTATGCGAAGTAGATGTCGCACGTGTCACTTGCCAAACGGACTCTTGACATGGTGATGTCCATAGGATGCTCCGCATCATCTCCTCCCCTTGGGAAAGATCTGACCTCGGATCAAAAACCAAATCACCATGGGAAAGAGATGGCTTCGCTGAGAAGAAGTGGATGTTCACCAAGTACTCGTCATCTTCAAGCTCGCAATGGGCACTCTCCAATGTCGCACTGTCTTGGGATTCCTTCAAAATGTGCAAGGACAACAAACACTTGAAAGCGTGTCCTTATGCATTCTTCACAATACCGAAGTGGTAGGAAATGTGGTGTAGAAGCCAGTCGTGGTAGAATGTATGAGGCTCGCTCTCAAGAGCTCGAATGGTCAACTCACGTGAAGTGGAAGTCGACACGAAGTCCTAGTATCCTACACATGCACACAACAAAACAAAGAACATATGCGCATGGTAGATAAACACATCATCCATCATGATGGTTCTCTTCTCTTGCACATAACCATTAGAAGCACAAGTGCATGAACAATATGATGAAACAATGGCTATATTCATGGCACTAGGTATATGGTGCAAAGTGAGACAAGCAAGCTTCACAAGGAATATGTCAAAATCTCCTAATATATGCAAGAATGCTATGGGGGCAATCTCATTAGCAATACTAAGGACATTGTTGCCCTCAATACATGGCAAGTCATCTTGCATAAGAGAGGCAACATATGGAGACATATGACAACATGTAATAGCAATCATGTGCAAAGCATGGAAATGTATGCCATCAACTACATGAGATGAGCAAGTATGAATCATGGGTGATGCGACATAAGCAAGCATATCAATCGTGTCGTGCAAACTAGTTGAGTGAAGATGCAACACACTACGGGAAATCATGGCAATCATGTCATGTGAGTAAATACTAGGCATAGACAATGCACATGACATATCGCAAGCACGAGCACAAAGCACAATGAAAGTATCATTATTGGAATGGCAATAACAAGAGATATCTCCACCAAGCTTGCGAATACACATAAAAGTATGAGAATCAATCATCATGTGTAAAGAAAAGCATGGGTCACAAATGCATGGCAAAGGCATAGGAATAAGCATATCATGCAAAATGAACATGGCAAGATGGGCATATGATATGTAATGGACAATAAGCCATAACCATGTGAGAGCCATGTAGAATAAATGCGCGAAGTCTTTCCGCAAAGAGAGCGGTGGGAAAGACAATCCATGTGATCCCAAGTCATCGTTGCTCTCTAGAGCTCATTTTGTCAACTCATGGGATTGTGAGGTTGAGAAGTATTCATGGGTACCTACACAAAAGAGACACAAACCAAAGAAATTGTGCACGTGGTAAATGTACACATCATCCATCATGATGTGTATGTGCACGTGTGAGTTAGCACAAGATAAGCATCGCTCAAAGAAATTTGATGCATGGTATAAGAACATGTCATCCATCCTGAAAGAATAGTTATTATGTATGACACGATGGGGACACAAATTGAGCGGGCAAGTATTTGGTACATCAATAGCATGTTTGTTCATGGGGAGTATATGGTGCACACAAGTATTGGGATCATCCAAAGGATGGGATGGATCAAAATCTCCTAACATGTATGAGGAAACTATGGGGGTCTCCTCATGAACAACATTGGAAACATCATATGGAGAAAATGGACAACATCCAAAACAATGCATATCCAAAGCTAGGTGGGCATGGCATGGCATATGAGATAAATGATGCAAAGGGAGAATATCAATATCATCACAAGATAAACAAATGCCAATAACCATGGGCTTGTCATATATTCCATATGTGCAAATTGGGTTTGTTTTAATGTCATATGCATAGTTACTATGAAGCGATTGCAAATAAGACATATGGTTGATCTCATGCATAGCATATGACAAGTCAAGCGGATTATCAAACATGATGTGACCAAGGGAATTGTCACAAGAAATCCTATGTAACATGGCATCACAACTAATAGACTCCACATGAGAATCATCATACTCATCATAAATGGGCAAGAAATCATCACATGAGGAAGTCGCACTAGCATGAATCATGGAAATAGGTGGATCAACATCATGCAAGCAAGCAATGTCAAGAATGTCCACTAGTGGGACTAGCGCATCACCGTCACCTTTGTTACCTTTGTCATTCCACTCATGTGGTGTAGGTGAGGTGGGAAAGACCAAATGGTGGTCATCTTCATCTTGATGGAACCATGTGGGGGTGCATCATATTCCACCATGGCCATCGTCTTGTCCAAAGGGAGGACGAAGTCGTCGAGGATTGGCGCGCCATCATCAATGGGACCTAGCACCAAATGAGAAGACACAATAGAGGTAGAGGTCAAGTTGTTAGAAATGCAAATGGCCTCACGAGACCTATCAACTATCTCACTCTCTCTATGTATTGGTTCACTCACTCCCTCAAAGTAGGTGCACTCAATCTCACATATGGTGGAGTCACTCATCTCACTCAAGTGGTGGGGGTTGTGGCTCTCCTCACATGGGAATTGTGGCAACTCATCATATATTGGGCTAGTGGTGAAGTCACTCTCACTCCCAATATGGTGGCACAAGTCACTCAAGTCATCGTACGTCGCCGTGATCAAAGGGAAAATCCCATGCTCAACCATCTTGTCATCTTCGCCGTGGATGAAGGCTGAAGATGGCACATCATCACTCTTCTCCATGACCGAAGGGAAAATCCCATGCTTGACATCTCGTCATCGTCGCCATGGATGAAGGCCAAAGATGGCACATCATCACTCTCGCCTCTAAAGATGGAAGCATCATCCTTGCTCACAACCTTGTCGCTCTCCTCCAAAGCTTGGTCCTTGAAGGTCTCCGTAGTCATACTCGTTGACACATCTTCTTGAAAAATAGTCATGGTAGACTCGGCACCATCAATGCCACAAAGAGGGATGGCGGTGAAGTCGAACTTGGGAGCATCGTCTTGGAGCTCGTCGGGCTTGGACATCGTGGTGGTACTATCCTCATGCTTGTCGTAGAGCTTGGTCGCCGCGAAGTGTGCTTGGGGTGGACAAGCCTTGGCCTTCATGAGTTCTTGTTCCGCCTTGAGAGCACCAATGTAGTAGTTGTCGAGGGACTTGTATTTATGGAGGAAGATAGTCTTGGAGATGTCGTTTTTTTCAATCCCATCATGAAGTGGAACTTCATCGAAATGGGGTCATCCACGCCGGCTCGTCGCAAGGCAATCGTCATCTCCTTGAAGTACTTGTCGATGGACTTGGATCCTTGGATGGTGTTCTCTAATTGGCGTCGAAGTTGTTCCGTGTAGGTTGGAGGCACGAACTCTCGCCGCAAAGCTCTCTTCGTCTTGGGCCAACTCATGTCATAGCTCTCTGAAGGTTTGTGAAGCCACCATGTCGAGGCGTAGCCTTGGAAGTTTCTTGTGGTGCACTTCACTTGATCTTCGGGAGGAACTTGATTTAGCTTGAGGTAGTCGTCCATCAAGCGCTCCCACTCGAGATACTCCTCGGGTTCTTGAGTCCCATAGAAAGGAATCTCATGGTCAGTGTCGAGGTCATAGTAGCTCGTGGCAGTCGCGGACTTGAGCTTGGGGAGCTTCTCTTGAGCGTAGCCTTGGGGTGCTTGTTGGTGAAGATGTCGTATGTCCGTAGGCGAAGATGCCTTGAAGTCGCTTGGTGAAGATGCCAAGGGAGATGGTGAAGTCTTTGAGCGGTTTTTGGTGTTGAGCTCTTGACCTTCACGTTCTTGTTGGTGATGGTGTCGATGCTGATGTGATCTTGCCGGAGATGGTAGCTCGGAAGCATGTGCTCTTGAGCGTCTTCTTGAAGATGAGGAAGATCGCTTGTAGGACTTGATGAGGGCTTTGATCTCCTCCATTTGATCTTGCATCTTGGCGTCAGAGTTGTTTTTCGTGGCATCGAACTCGTCGTTGTTGTAGACCGAAGGTGAAATGCCTTGCCTATCCATCACAAGACTCGAGTAGAGGTGAGTAGGAAATGAGATAAACAATACCAAGTTACCTTTTCTCAAAGTTGAGGATGTATCCCGTTTCACTCAATGTGAAATGAAAGAATAGTGGAATTGGTACCAGACTTGTTCACTCACACCTATCAGGTAAAGCTTATAGTGGAGCTTGGTGAGGACAGTGGCACAATAATTTGATGCGAAATGTTAGCAAGAGTCAATAATGTTGAAAGAGATTCACAAATTCGCAAGTGAAACAAGTAGGCCAATAGCAATATGTGGCACACGGAAACGCACACACAGATAGATAAATGGGGTCGTGCAACCAAGGAATGAGCATAAAATGTGGAATCCTCAGAAAACGCTCGTGTTGCACAACTCAAAAGAGATGCTAGCACGATTGCTCAATAGGCGGATATGACACTTGTGCACAACCTATAAGATGCAAAATGTATCAACTTTCTATCCCAAGTATGCTATATATGTTTGGTTTCCGGTGTTTCTCTCAATATGATCCAAGAAGATCGGATATGACAATCTTATATGCAATGTGATATGATGCTATGGCACTTGCTTACAAGCTCTTTGCTCTCTCTTTTTCTTTTCTTAAAAGCTTATTCTCTTTTTTTGGATATGGTCACAATGCGAAATGCACAAACCAAGATAGCAATTGTGTATATGCGGGAACAATCTTGTGGCACAAGGGATGATATGATGATACCAATATGATATGATATGTATGTAATCGAGGTTACCGTCCTTGGCAATGATGAGAGGCGGTGATGCTCGATGTAGACCCGTTCCTAATTATCCGAAACACCTTAGGAAACGGAAAAACCGCAAACTCAAAATCTCCAAAGGAAAAATGTCAAATGGTGGTAGCGAAAAAGCGGAATTGAAGTTTCCATCCCTAAGTAGCCGAAACACCTTAGGAGACACAAGCCACAACTCAAACAAGCTTAAACAACAATTGGGTTAAGTTGGGTTTGTGGAGATGTATGGTGGGCAAAGGTTATGCGGAAGTGGTGGTGGTGGTTGATGAAGAAGCAACCATCTCTAAGTAGCCGAAACACCTTAGGAGACTCGAATCACTACTCAAGCAACCACTAATGCTATGGCAAGCAAAATGGGTTAGGTTGCGGAAGTCGGTGGTGGTGTAGCGGACGATGTGGTGGAAGCCCTTGGAAAAGTTGCAAAAATTCACAAACTATGATGGAGACAAATGACGGTGGTGATATTTTTGTGGGATAGGGGATGTCAATAGCTTCAAAAAGAGCTAAAGAACATCAAAAACGGACTCTGGATGAATTAGTTATGACCAAAACAAAAATTCAGCCGTGTCAGTTTCAGGGTTAGCAGGACATCCGGGAGGAGGTCCGGATGATCCGGGCTTGGTCCGGATGATCCGGGTTCGTCAGCTCCGGTTCGGGTATTCGGGTGCGTGGGTTATCCGGACGTCCGGGAGAGGGCCCAGCTGATCCGGGAGGTGTCCGGATGATCCAAGAAAAGGTCTGGATGATCCGGGCAGGTCAAACTGCTCGGGATTTCCTCTCGGGGACGAATTTTTGGGCGGAATTTGGGGATTTTGGGGTCAAAATTGATGAGATTTCGTGGATGGAAGGTGGGGAAATGCTAGATCCACTGGAAACCAAGCAAATCCAAGGATCAAAATCAACAAAACATCATCAAACCAACAAATCACAAAAAATGGGGCTATTTTTGGTGGGGATTTTCGAAATTTAGGACGAAACCAAACAAAAGAAGGCTAGAAAAAGAGGGGTATGGGCTCCAAAAACGTGAACAACGTGGCTCATGATACCAAGATTATGTAGGGTAGAACCCTAGAGGTCGATCTTTCACGATTGTAGCGGATCCCTACGAAGAACATGAAGAACACGGGGAAGAACGGAGAGAAATCACAAGGGGAAACACTCAAGAACAAGTCCAATCACACATCCACTAGACAATCAAACACACAAGATCACAAGGTACATGAACAACAAAAGGAAAGATACAAGGTAGAGTTAATCTCCAAGAGGAGGTCTTGATAGTATCCTGGACGGATCTTCCCACGAGGGGGTCTTGATGATATCCCGCAGGATCTTCTCACATGGAGGTCTTGAACTCCATGGGAGTGGTAGTCTCTCTCTCTCAAGAGGAGGAGGTAGGAGCAAAGCTCACCTAAGAATGAGCTATCATATTTGCTTCCCCTAGAAAGGAGGTGGAGGAGGTCTATTTATAGCCCAAGGGGCGAAGGGGTAAGTGAGGGGGCAAATGGGTACATAGGCCTCGGCCCAAGTCATGCGCACAGGCAAGGGCCCGAATGATCCGGATGGGGGCCCCGATGATCTGGTCGTCGTCCAGATGATCCAGGAGGGGGCCCGGATGATCCAGCTTCACACGAGGCCTTCGGGTGTCTTCGGTCGCGAGTTACCCGGACGATCAGGGAGATGGTCCGGATGATCCGGACGGCGGTCCGGACGTCCGGCCTAGCTCCAGCAGCCGCTCCGTCTTCTTATTCTCCTTTCTTTCGTCTTCTCTTCCATGCTTCCCTCGTGGATGGTGTAGGTGTTCCTTGGCGCTTGCACTCCTCCTTGACATCCGTGAAGCTCCGACAATAGCTATGCATGCTCATGGGAGAAGTGTCAAGTAGTACACCATCCTCGAAGGGGTCAAGTGAGAACGTGTAAAGGAGATGATTCACCTTTGTGTATGTGAAGTACATGTCGCACGTGTCACTTGACAAATGGACTCTTGACATGGTGATGTCCGTAGGATGCTCCGCATCATTAACTGTTTTCAATCTTCATGTCTACTTAGGTGCTAACACATAGAAAAAACATATAATCAATTAGTGGCGTAATAAGCACTAGGATTTTCTCTGTTCTCATGACATTCGTTTGAGGACAATAACGATGGACGGATATGCATCCAACCACGCAACAGAAGCTTTGTCACATTCTTCATGTTGAATGCGAGGTTACTATTGTCCATGAGACTTAAGTTTTTCAACAACAGATTTCTCACGGATGGACATGTTGAACAGCAAAAAAAGAAGTTTCAGATGGACAAATGGGCTTCTGAACGTCCTCGGTTTCTATTTACAACAACTCGTAGTCATCCTCCAATAGATTTTTTTTTGCACAGGATGTTTATTTTATGGATCCGACCGATCCATTTGTTTGTGACTGCAAAAAGATTGGTTGGCTTAGATGTTATTGCCATGTTCAATCTGGGTTTTGTATAAATTTGATGAATAATTAATCCTTGGGCTTTTTTACCGTTTGTAAGCTTGAGTTACATGTTGTTGCCCTCGTACTCAAAGGAGGTTCTAGGCCCCAAGCAGCCATGGCCTTGGCTTGGGGCGTGGTGGATTTTTTTTGAGAGGGAACAAATTATATTCCACTTAAACTTGGGAAGCCATATCAGCATTCACCAAGACAAAAACAAAGTCTGGGGAAACATTCGCCACACATGGAGGGGTTCAGCAGCACCCATAGCAAACTGGGCAAAGCATGAGCCACATGGTTACAGTTCCGGGGACAAAACATGAATTCAGAGAAAACAAAAGAGGCATCGCACAGGCTTCTTGCTTAGAACTCCCAGCTCCACAACGTCATAGTCCCGCCCTTTAAGTGCAGAAATTATTGTCAAACAGTCCGATTCAAAACTGATACGTTCTGCACCCAGGTCAATCGCCACTTCAATAGCTCGCATACAAGCGATAACTTCCGCGTGCAGTGCAGATCTTACATGGTTCTTCTTGCCTACAGCAGCCACTAGGAAATCGCCAGTTTCATCTCTCGCAATGAAACCCCATGCACCAGTCTCAGACTCCACATGAAAAGCAACATCCATATTGATGTTGATCAAGTTTGTAGTTAGAGTGATCCAAACCTTGCGGCTGGGGCATTTCCTCAATGTTCACCGAAGTGAAATCAGTCAAGTGTTTTGTGATGAAAGAACTGATTTCTGGTGCCGTCTTCTGTACTTCACCTGCATTGGCTTTATTCCTCGACGTCCACCAGTTCCAAAGGAGCACAGCAACGTGCAGCTTCTTTTCTCACTGCATAGCGCCAACATGGCGTATCATATCTTGATGATCTAGACACTAGCGTGGTGGATTTGTTCTTTGTTAATTGTAGCTTATTGTAGCAGAAATGACACTATAGCTCACTGTAGTTGCATTGCTTTCCTGGGACATAGGCTGAACCTAACTCTGCTACTGCTTGTACTCCCCTCCGCCTGCCACTAAACTACTGCATCTTCTACAAATCCTGTTCATTCTCGTCCGAGGCCTCGCCGTCGTTCTCCGTCTTGGTTCGCTCGTTGTGCCCGCCGTCATTTGGCGTTGTCAACATGGTTAACAACCGAGAGGAATCAGGAGATGACTGTACGTGGAGAGGCTGACAGTAGGGACCCACCAGGGTTTATCATTGCATTACACAAGCAGGTGCCTCGTCATTACAAGCCAAAAAATACTTCCTCCTAATTGTTTGACAACTAGGTCCCACGCCATTGTCAATGTAGTCAATAAACGAGAAAATTACACAACAAGCGGATAACACCAGGGACCCAGCAGCTCGCCCAGTTGTTTTTTAGTTTTAGAGACGGAGCTCAACTGCAAGCTATGCGGGGGTTGTGGCCCGTCTATCCCACGATTACGCTTTTATTTAAGCATATGACGAGCCCAGTTGATATCTTTTTTCTTTCTGAAAATGGCTAGCTCAGTTTTTTTGGAGAATACCCAACCGAGGCCTACTTGATTTTCTCAGCCCTGCTGGGCTACAAATCTTTCAAGACGAGGAGGGATGTAAGTAGCAAGAAATGGGCTTCCCCAGAAAATGGGCTATAAGTAGTAAGAAATGGGCTGTAAATTTTTAAACCAAAGCCAACCGGCAATTACATTCAAATATTGTTTTTTTCTGGATTTCCCTACTCTTATAAAGAGCAGAAAATGGTGGAAGGAGGAGCTTGGACGGCGTCCTGCTCCTGAACGGACGTGTGTGGCCGAAGTGGGTTTCTCGCATTCCATGCGGGTTTCCCTATCTCTATTTCTATCTCTACTATTATAAAAAACAGAGTTGGTGATGATGGTGTGCCAGCTATCCTACAATATAGGCCGCCGATCTATATCTAATGGATAGGAAGGAAACTATGACAATTTACCCGCACTCCTCTCCACATCTGCAGATAAGGCCTTCCCTCGTTCATCTGTTTTCCCTCACAAGATAAACTACTCATACAAATGCATCTTGATGTTCCGTGCAATGCACGGGCATCAAGCTAGTAAAGATTTTAAATTTCAATCATTTTTTTCTGGAGGTTTTTTTTAATTTTATTTTGATATAAGTTGTTAAAAATTATTTTTAACATGACTCGAAATTTTGTGATTAAAAGAGTTCGGACCCCACCGAAATATGCAAAATTTCGTTGATTTTTTAGCAGTGCCCAGAATATGGTCTGTAATGCTAATAAAAAGAATATGGGCTTCAAAAATATCCTTAAGAATTAGCAAATGGGCTGTAAATTATTGAAAATAATGGCTAATGGGTTGTATGCTATTTTCCACAGATTTGGAGGATGACTTCTGGGCCTACTTGGTTGATGATGATGTTGTCCTAAAAAGAATTTGACGTGTATGCAAGGCTTTGTCAACTTAGTCAAGATAGAGCAGTGACTATTGGATGTCCATCCAATGGACGTCGTGCTTTTTCAATCTCTGATATTTCTGCTCCAGCCGCCCAAACCAGCGCCGGCAGGACTGCCTGCTCCCTCCACCCGTGGCCGGCTGTGCTGCCGCTAGGCCATCCCTCTACCCACCCGCACATCTTGTTATTTTTTGGTGACGTCAGCCTCACCCCACAGCCGACAAGTCAGCTAATGTGGAGCATCCCACGATCATCCCCATGGACGTACCTACATCTCCCACGACACCACTTGGACCAATGACAAGAGCTCGAGCAAAGGCTATCGAAGATAAGGTGAACTCGCTCCTCTCCGAATACCCACTTTCCACTTATGAGACATGGCTACTACCTCATGCGGAGACCCTATGTGTGATCAAGTATCTGGAGGAAAGCCACGGATCAGCTACACCCAATGGACAAGACGGCGAGGACACCAAGTTCAATGGAGAAGAAGAAGGACTGCTCGAAACTCCCAGTCATCGGACGACCAACGTCTCTCGGACGTCCGACGCCTAGAGGCTCCGACCGGCCAGCCAAATACCAGCCAGCACACGCTCCAGCGCTCGGACGTCCGAGCAACACCTGACGACCGACACCTCCCAGCGCCCGGACGACCGACACCACCATACCCAAGCCAAAACATCAGAAGAATGGAGACCTCCGGACGACCGAACGACCGACAAGTCCTGACCCGAGCCAAAACATCGGACGCCCGACCGGCACCGGACGTCTGGACCCTCGCGAGCCTTTGGATGATGGGTGACCATCGGACGTCTGACGCTTGTGTGACTGCCCGCGTGTTGGGCCGAAGCCACTTACCCTTTCGTCCACTAAGACTATAAATAGACCTCCTACACCCTCTTTCTAGGGTTAGCATTGCGATAGCTCATATTTGAGATAGAGCTTTGCTCATCCACTTGGTCACTTCTCCCTCGGAGTCGAGCGCCTCTTCGGAGAAGATCGCCCAAGTGGATTCAAGAACCCATCATGGGAAGACCTTCAACACCTCCTCTCGGAGAAGAACTACCGCCACTTGTATCGTCCCTTGTTGGATTCGGATCATGTATCTCTTTGTGTTTCGAGGATCTAGCATATGTGTGACCATCTCTTGTTGGTTGAGTGATTTCTCTCATGTTTCTCCTCGTGTTTCCCCCGTTTCTCCCCTCGTGTTCTTCGTGTTCTTCGTAGAATCCCCTCCAATCGTGAAAGATCGGGCATCTTCGGTTCTACCCTAGATCATCTTGGATCAGAGCAAGGTTGATCACGAATTTGGAGCCCCTACCCCTCTTTTTCTTGCCTAATTTTGTAGTGTTCTTCCCCAATTTCAAAAATCCCCACCAAAAATAGCGCCAAAGTTATTTTTGTGATTTGTCGATGTGATGAAGTTTTGTTGGATTTGATCCATGGATTTGCTTTGCACGAGTGGATCTAGCTTTTCCCCATCATCTCCACCATTTCCATCCACAAAATCGCTCAGATTTCACCAAATTCACCATCTCCTTCTCGAAATCCCGAGTTCATCCCGTACCCGAAATCGCCCAGGCACCGGACGTCTGACCAGCATCGGTCGTCCGACCACCATCGGTCGTCCCTGATGAAACTAGATATTTTCAGTTAGGTTTCCCCCTCAGTTCCACAGCCACTTCCGCATTCGCACTTGCATGCCACCACCACTTTCTGCAACCACCATCGCTCACCGTTTTTGCACTCCAACAAATTTTGACATGTTTTGGTCTTTGAGTTTTGAGTTGTGATTTCCGTTTCCTAACGTGTTTCGCCTACTTAGGGACAGTTCGACAACGACAACACCGCCACTCATATGACATTGACGCTACACAATTTTGACACCTCGACCGTAAGCAAGAACGGTAACCTCTACTTTTATCTTGCTATCATGATATCCTTTCATGGTACATTCATTGCCATTGCATTGATAACCACCTTAGCCTTAATTTTGCGTTGCTTACCCATCGAGACTAGCCTTTGAGTATTGCCAGCAACGTGACTTGTGCACATTAGTGATCATACTTTACATAGCATACATACCATATCATCGTGGTGCATATCGTGGTCTCATCTCGTGCGTTACAAAGTTGTCATCGCATACACAATTGCTATCTTGGTTCATGAAGTTTTGCATGAGAAAAGAGCTCAAAAGAGAAAGAGCCAAACAAGCTCTTAAGCAAAAGGGAAAGATAAGCAAAGAGCTTATAAGCAAGAACCATAGCATCATACTACATTAAGATTGTCATACTCGATCATCTTGGATCGTATCATCAAAATACCATACATATAGCATACTTGGGATAGAAGTCGTTGCATTTTTGCTTAGTAGGTTGATGAGGACATCAACACCATTGTTACACCCACAGCCCCTGCTGCTATACATACTGGACCAATTACTAGAGCTCGCGCATGCCAATTGAATTACCAGGTACTTTCGTTTCTTGGTACTAATTCTAATGTTTATGAGGATATGATGCTGCCTAAATTGGATACATTTGTTTTGCTTATAAATGAAGGACCTAGCTTGGAGAAGGATGAACATTGGAGCAAGAACAAGCATGGAGATGATGGCATGCGCAAGGGGAACAAGAACGGAGTTACGAGTGATGATTTCAGGACGTTGAAGCCACCATAATGAGTGCATGAAGCCTTGGACGAAATACACAAGATGCCACTTCATAACTTTTAGCCAGAGGCTATTATAGGTGTTGTGTCACCTTATTATTGGGCCAGGCCCAAGTAATTTCGAAATACTTGAGTATAGGCTGTTTTTAGAGTCTGTATGTGTGGGGAAACAAGAGATAAGGTTGGTTTCGGACCCCTTCCCCAAGGGCCACGAAATTCCCCCCTCTTCCGCCATATATACAGCCCTTAGGGCGTCGCTTAGACTTTGGATTTTGTTTAGATTAAAAGTTCGCCATAGCTGCAACTTCGCGTACTTCGTTTGTGTTCAACAACCAGACAAAGGCGTCACAGAACCCCACCTTCATTAATAAAGCTTTCCTCTTATATTCACAATATCCAGATTGCAATCTCAGTTTCTTGCTTGTTCTTCGTTTGCTCACAGGAAAACAGACCCTCGTGGTCAGGTTGATCGTGCTCCGCCATGGTCAATAACCCCTCGGAAGTTGGTTTGCGATTGCTACGGCGCGATGTCTCGCACGTTCATAGTCGGATCATCAAGTCGACTCCCACGAAAAACGATAGCCACCATCTCATCGAAAGATGGGACACCTTTGCCTCTATCAAGTGGTATCAGATTTCCAGGTTGCTCGGTGAGATTTTACACTTTTTCGTAGTTTAGATCGAGTCTGTTCATCATACCTACAGTCCACGAAAAAGCCAAAAAAAAGGGTTAGTTCATCATATCCGAACCAATCTGAGACTTTGCATAACCTTTTTAGTGTTTTGCATTGTTGAATTTGCGGTTGCATCGTCGTGTCTAGTTGCTGGTCTTAGTGTCTAGTCCTTTAGAGTTTCAAGTTTTGTTCACAAGTTGTCACGCCGCCGCCGCATCTCCGTCATTACCACTGCCATATACCACCATCATCGTCACCGCTGCCATATACCACCATCGTCATCACCGCTGCCATATAACACATATTGACCGCCATCATGATAATCCAAGTCCACCTCCATCAGAGATTCGCCACCAATCTGTGTTCCACCGCCCTACATATATCTGCCACAAGTCCGAGTTTCCACCAGATTCAACTCCGCCACTAGTCCTAGTCCGATTCCAGTATTTGTTCCTTTGTTTTCGATTTCCAGATCACGTGATACTACGAGTCATGACCAAGTTGGACTCCCCAACTTCTGTGCCACCCGCAGTTGAAAAATAGTTCCAGTTTCAAAAAAAACTAAGTCTGGAAAATTCTGGCTAGGCAGTTTTTTGACCATTTGTAGACTTTTTCGAAAAAATTGTTGCGGAGCAAAAAAAAGAGGGAAAAAGTGCAAAAAAAGTGAAAAAAAGAGAAAAAAATTCAGAGTGTGCTCCTCCCTTGATTACGTGCCACGCCGTGATTTTGTTAGTGTTCTAGGCTCGCGTCTCCATCACGGTCTAGCCTAGGACCAGCACAGTATCGTCATTGAGCGTTTATTCAACTTTGCATCTCTGAATTGATTATTGTTGTCCCTTTTTGCTACTATATTATCAGTCTTCCCAGCTCCACATACATCTACGTTGTGCGTTTGACTCTCCCTGGTAATCGCTCTATCCAAGCTTTGAAAGTTTAGACTACAACGGTTGCCGATCACCACCTGCTGTTGGGTAAGAACTGGTAAGAATTTGAGATTCGCTTGAGGGATTTGTGACATACCACCACCGCTTCCTAGTAGTCTGTAGGATCATATTCTTTTGTGTTTCTATTGCTACTAACCATGGCAGGCTCACAAGCCGATGAGACTAATTGGGAGATCATGACGAACAAACAGCTACATGATAAATTTCAGCAAATGATGAGTGGACAGGTGCAAGATGTGCTAAACAGATTTGAAGAGGCCATGGAGAAGATAGATGGCATTGAGAAGACGTTCGAAACAAAGCTCGATAACAAGTTTAATGAATTGCTCGCATGTCTTCCACAACCACCGCCGACTGCACCTGTCTCACCTCTACAACAACAACACCAACATCAACTACAACATCGCCTTCCAAATCAAGTGGTATGAGCACAACGCGTTCCCCTTGGGCTTGGTCAAAATTCTGGTGCCGCTCCACCTACTGTTGATGCTTCTGTGGCTCCTGCCACTGTTGATGCTGGTGCCGAGGAGGATGACAATTATGCGGGTGATTATGAGGATGAGGTTGATCAAAATCAGAACTACGTGCAACCACCAGCACCAGCACCAAGTCGTCCACATGCAAATAATCTCAATGGTAGGCCTGCACCACCACCTCAGGTACGAGATCATGACCATGTTCCTAAACTGAAATTGAATATTCCACCATTTGAGGGTAGATATGTTCTTGATATATTTCTTACTTGGGAGTTAGAAACTGAACAGCGTTTTACATGTTTACAAGATCCCAAGGAGAGACGGGTTGCTGCTGTTGTTTGTGATTTCACTAGTTTTGCATGTGTATGGTGGTCTGAACATTGTCGGTTATATCCTATTCCAGCTACTTGGGCTGCTTTGAAAACTGCTATGCGTACTCGTTGGGTTCCACCATATTATCAACGTGAATTGCTTCAAAAATTGCAGCGTTTAAGACAAGGAAAAAATTCTGTAGAAGAATATTATCAGGAATTACAAACTAGCATGATTAGATGTGGTATTGCTGAGGAGAATGAAGCTATGCTTGCACATTTTATGGGTGGATTAAATAGAGAGATTCAGACCATTCTAGAGTATAAGGAGTGTACTAACATCACTTGTTTATTCCATCTTGCTTGTAAAGCTGAACGTGAAGTGCATGATCGACAAGCATTGGCGCGAACTAACTTTTCTGCAGGTCGGCCTTCATCATGGACACCGCATGCATCTTCTACTTCCATTGCACCAGCACATCCATCAGGTGCCACCTCCAGCCGTGATACAAGAAAGCAAGCACAACCACCACTATCTGCCAAGAGCGCACCTGTCGGGCCTGCACAAATCTCTTCTTCTTCCATGGCATCAACAGGGCACAAACATGATATTATTTGTCGTTGTTGTAAGGGAAGAGGTCATTATGCGAGAGAATGCAAATCTCAGCGTGTGATGGTTTCTACTGAGGATGGTGGGTATGAGTCCACTAGTGACTATGATGAGGAGACTTTGGCTCTTATTACACGTGAAGAACATGGTGGAGATGATTCTGATCATGAGACGCAATACATGGCTCCTGAAGATGTTGACAGGTATGAATGTTTAATTGCTCAACGTGTTTTGAGTGTGCAGGTCACACAAGCTGAGCAAAATCAGAGGCATAATTTTTTCCGTACAAAGGGAGTTGTGAAGGAACTTTCTGTGCGCGTCATCATAGACGCTGGGAGCTGCAACAACTTGGCTACCATGGAGATGGTGGAGAAGCTATCTCTCACCACAAGACCACATCCACATCCTTACTACATCCAATGGCTCAACAACAGTGGCAAGGTTAAGGTAACATGTATTGTTCGTGTGCATTCTAGTATCTCTACATATGCTGATTATGTTGATTGTGATGTGGTACCTATGCAAGCATGTTCCTTATTACTTGGTCGACCATGGCAATTTGATAAAAATTCTGTAAACCATGGTAGAAACAATCAGTATACTCTTGTTCATAAGTATAAAAATATTACTTTGCTTCCTATGACTCTTAATTCCATTTTGAAAGATGATACTAATATAGCTAATAAAGCAAAACAGGAGAAGAATAAGAGTGAAAATCAGATTGCGGCAAAAGAATTTGAGCAACAAATGAAGCCTAATAATAAAACATCTAGTGTTGCTTCTGAAATTAAATTGAAAAGTGCATGTTTATTTGCCACCAAGTCTGATATTGATGAGCAAGATTTTACCAAATCTTTTTGCTATGCTTTTGTGTGCAAAGAGGCATTATTTTCATTCGAGGACGTGCCTTCCTCTTTGCCTCCTGCTGTCACTAACATTTTGCAGGAGTTCGCTGATGTCTTTCCACAAGACGTGCCACCGGGATTACCCCTATTCAAGGGATTGAGCATCAGATTGACGTAATTACCTATGCTTCACTGCCAAACCGTGCGCCATACCGTACCAATCCAGAGGAGACGAAGGAGATTATGCGTCAAGTACAGGAGCTTCTCGACAAAGGTTATATACGCGAATCCCTTAGTCCTTGTGTTGTTACTCCACAGGGATTTGTGGTAGTCTATTTTGATGATATACTGAATTATAGCAGATCTTTGGAGGAACATTTGGAACATTTACGTGTTGTTTTTATTGCTATACGTGAGGCACGTTTGTTTGGTAACCTAGTGCACCTTTTGCACCGACCGACTATCTTTTCTTGGCTATGTTGTTACTCCGCAGGGAATTGAAGTTGATAAAGCCAAGATTGAAGCTATTGAGAGTTGGCCGCAGCCCGAAAAGGTCACACAAGTGAGGAGTTTTCTTGGCCTCGCTGGATTCTATAGGCGTTTTGTGAGAGATTTCAACACCATTGTTGCACCTCTCAATGAGCTTACAAAGAAAGATGTGCCTTTTTTGGGGGTACCGCATAGGAAGAAGCCTTCACGGTATTGAAAGATAAGTTGACACATGCTCCTTTACTCCAACTTCCTGATTTTAATAAGACTTTTGAGCTTGAATGTGATGCTAGTAGAATTGGATTGGGAGGTGTGTTATTACAAGATGGCAAACCTGTTGCATACTTTTCTGAAAAATCGAGTGGGCCTAGTCTGAATTATTCTACTTATGATAAATAATTATATGCTCTTGTTCGGACTTTAGAAACATGGCAACATTATTTATGGCCCAAAGAATTTTTTATACATTCTGATCATGAATCTTTGAAACATATTAAAAGTCAAGTCAAACAGAATCGTAGACATGCTAAATGGGTTGAATTCATTGAGACTTCCCCTTATGTCATTAAACACAAGAAGGGTAAAGAAAATGTTGTTGCTGATGCTCTCTCACATCGCTATACTATGCTTTCAGAACTTGACTTCGAGATATTTGGTTTGGAGACCATCAAAGATCAATATGTGCATGATTCTAGTTTTAAAGATGTATTGCAGAATTGTAAAGAAGGGAGAGCATGGAACAAGTTTGTCGTTAATGATGGATTTGTGTTTCGTGCTAACAAGTTATGCATTCCATGAGATTAATGAGATTAATGAATGAAGTTTGTACACGAGTGGAGAGTCAAGTAGTATACCATCCTCGAAGGGGTCAAGTGAACACGTGTAAAGGAGAAGATTCACCTTTATGTATGAGAAGTAGAGGTCACACGTGTCACTTGCCAAACGAACTCTTGACATGGTGATGTCCGTAGGATGCTCTGCATCATGAAAGTACCTGGTAATTCAATTGGCATGCACAAGCTCTAGTAATTGGTCCAATATGTATTGTAGCTGGTGTCGTGGGTGTAACAATGGTATTGATATCCTCATCATCCTCCCCTACTTGAAATGAAGTCATCCTCGACGGAATCTCATCTTCCTCACCCAAATAAGGCTTCAAATCTGCAATTTTAAAAGTGGGACTAACCCCAAAATCTACAGGCAGCTCAATTTTATATGCATTATCATTTATTTTCTCTAACACCTTAAAAGGACCATCAGCACGTGACATTAGCTTTGATTTGCGCAAATCAGGAAATCTATCCTTACGCAAATGTAACCACACAAGATCTCCAGGTGCAAACACAACATGTTTTTGACCCTTATCTCCAGCAAGTTTATATTTAGCATTCATATGCTCAATGTTTTCCTTAGTTAACTCATGCATTTTAAGACCAATTCAGCATGTTGTTTAGCATCAAAATTAACCTTCTCTGAAGATGGAAGAGGCAACAAATCAATAGGTGCACAAGGTAGGAAACCATACACAATTTCAAAAGGGCACATCTTAGTAGTAGAATGCAGCGACCGTTTATAAGCAAATTCAATATGAGGCAAGCATTCTTCCCATATTTTCTTGTTATTCTTCAAAACAGCCCTAAGCATGGTAGACAATGTTCTATTGACTACTTCAGTTTGTCCATCAGTTTGGGGATGACATGTAGTACTAAAAATCAGTTTAGTCCCCAACTTAGCCCATAAACATCTCCAAAAGTGGCTAAGAAACTTAGTATCACGATCTGAAACAATTGTATTTGGCACACCATGCAAGCGAATAACTTCACGAAAGAACAAATCAGCAACATTAGTAGCATCATTGCTTTTATGACATGGTATAAAATGTGCCGTTTTCGAAAATCTATCCACGACAAAAAATATCCTATCCCTCCCCTTCTTTGTTTGAGGTAAACCTAAAACAAAATCCATAGATATATCCTCCCAAGGAACACTAGGTACAGGCAAAGGCATATATAAACCATGAGGATTGAGTCGTGACTTAGCTTTTTGACATGTAGTGCAGCGAGCAACAAAATGCTCAACATACCGTCTCATCTTTGGCCAAAAGAAATGTGTAGCAAGTACATCCTCTGTTTTCTTCACGCAAAAATGTCCCATTAATCCTCCTCCATGCGCCTCCTGCAACAACAAAAGACGAATGAAGCTATCTGGAATGCATAGCTTGTTAGCACGAAAAACAAATCCATCATTAACGATGAACTTGTTCCATGTTCTCCCTTCTTTACAATACTGCAATACATCTTTAAATTCAACATCATGCACATATTGATCTTTGATGGTCTCCAAACCGAAAATTTTAAAGTCAAGTTGTGAAAGCATAGTATAACGACGAGACAATGCATCAGCAATAACATTTTCTTTATCCTTCTTGTGTTTAATGACATAAGGGAAAGTCTCAATGAATTCAACCCATTTAGCATGTCTACGATTCAGTTTAGCTTGACTATTAATATGTTTCAAAGATTCATGATCAGAATGTATAACAAATTCTTTGGGCCATAAATAATGTTGCCATGTTTCTAAAGTCCGAACAAGAGCATATAATTCTTTATCATAAGTAGAATAATTTAGACTAGGCCCATTCAATTTTTCAGAGAAGTATGCAACAGGTTTGCCATCTTGTAATAACACACCTCCTAATCCAATTCCACTAGCATCACATTCAAGCTCAAAAGTCTTATTATAAAGAGGAAGTTGGAGTAAAGGAGCATGTGTCAACTTATCTTTCAATACCGTGAAGGCTTCTTCCCGTGCGGTACCCCAAACAATAGGCACATCTTTCTTTGTAAGCTCATTGAGAGGTGCAGCAATGGTGCTGAAATCTCTCACAAAACGCCTATAGAATCCAACGAGGCCAAGAAACTCCTCACTTGTGTGACCATTTTGGGCTGCGGCCAACTCTCAATAGCTTCAATCTTGGCTTTATCAACTTCAATTCCCTGTGGAGTAACAACATAGCCAAGAAAAGATACTCGGTCGGTGCAAAAGGTGCACTTCCCAAGGTTACCAAACAAATGTGCATCACGTAAAGCAATAAAAACAACACGTAAATGTTCCAAATGTTCCTCCAAAGATCTGTTATAAATCAGTATATCATCAAAATAGTATCATCAAAATAGACTACCACAAATCGTCCAATGAAAGCTCATAAAACTCTGTTCATTAATCTCATGAAAGTACTAGGTGCATTAGTTAACCCAATACGCATGACTAACCACTCATATAATCTAAACTTAGTTTTAAATGTTGTTTTCCATTCATCCCCCAATTTCATACGAATTTTATGGTATCCACTATGCAAATCAACTTTGGAGAATATTGTAGAGCCACTCAATACATCAAGCATATTATCTAGCCTAGGAATAGGATGACGATAACGAATAGTAATATTATTAATGTCTCTACAATCAACACACATACAAGATGTACCATCCTTTTTTGGCACTAGATTAATAGGAACAGCACAAGGACTAAGGGATTCGTGTATATAACCTTTGTCGAGAAGCTCCTGTACTTGTTGCATAATCTACTTCATCTCCTCTGGATTGGTACGGTATGGCGCATGGTTTGGCAGTGAAGCACCGGGAATTAAGTCAATCTGATGCTCAATCCCTCGAATAGGCGGTAATCCCGGTGGCACGTCTTGTGGAAAGACGTCAGCGAACTCCTGCAAAATGTTTGTGACAGCAGGAGGAAAAGAGGAAGGCACGTCCTTGAATGAAAATAGTGCATCTTTGCACACAAAAGCATAGCAAACAGGTTTGCTGAAATCTAGCTCACCAATATCAGATTTGGTGGCAAATAAACATGCACTTTTCAATTTAATTTCAGAAGCAACACTAGATGGTTTATTATTAGGCTTCATTTGTTGCTCAAATTCTTTTGCCGCAATATGATTTTCACTCTTATTCTTCTCCCCTTTTTCTTTATTAGCTCTATTAATATCATCTTTCAAAATGGAATCAGGAGTCATAGGAAGCAAAGTAATTTTTTTATCCTAATGAACAAGAGTATACTGATTATTTCTACCATGGTGTACAGAATTTTTATCAAATTGCCATGGTCGACCAAGTAATAAGAAACATGCTTGCATAGGTACCACATCACAATCAACATAATCAGCATATGTAGAGATACTAAAATGCACATGAACAGTATATGTTACCTTAACCTTGCCGTTGTTGTTGAACCATTGGATGTAGTAAGGTTGTGGATGTGGTCTTGTGGTGAGAGATAGCTTCTCCACCATCTCCATGCTAGCCAAGTTGTTGCAGCTCCCTTCGTCTATAATGACGCGCACAAAATGTTCCTTCACAACTCCCTTTGTATGGAACAAATTATGCCTTTGATTTTGCTCAGCTTGTGTGACCTGCACACTCAAAACACATTGAGCAACTAAATATTCATACCTGTCAGTGTCTTCAGGAGCCATGTATTGCATCTCATGATCATAATCATCCCCACCATGTTCTTCACGTGTAATAAGAGCCAAAGTCTCCTCATCATAGTCACTAGCGGACTCATACCCACCATCCTCAGTAGCAATCATCACACGCTGAGATTTGCATTCTCTCGTATAATGACCTCTTCCCTTACAATGATGACAAATAATATCACTTGTGTGCCCTGTTGATGCCATGGAAGAAGAAGAGTTCTGTGCAGGCCCGGCAGGTGCGCTCTTGGCAGATAGTGGTCGTTGTGCCTTCTTTCTTGTATCACGGCTGGAGGTGGCACCTGATGGAGGTGCTAGTGCAGTGGAAGTAGAAAATGCATGCCGTGTCCATGATGAAGGTCGACCTGCAGAAAAGTTAGTTCACGCCAATGCTTGTCGATCCTGCATTTCACGTTCAGCTTTACACGCAAGATGGAATAAACGAGTGATATTAGTATACTCCTTATACTCTAGAATGGTCTGAATCTCTCTATTTAATTTACCCATAAAACGTGCAAGCATAGCTTCATTCTCCTCAACAATACCACATCTAATCATGCCAGTTTGTAATTCCTGATAATATTCTTCTACACAATTTTTTCCTTGTCTTAAACGCTGCAATCTTTGAAGCAATTCACGTTTATAATATGGTGGAACCCAACGAGTACGCATAGCAGTTTTCAAAGCAGCCCAAGTAGCTGGAATAAGATATAATCTACAATGTTCAGACCACCGTACACACGCAAAACTAGTGAAAGCACAAACAACAGCAGCAACCCGTCTCTCCTCGGGATATTGTAAACTTGTAAAACGTTGTTCAGTTTCTAACTCCCAAGTAAGATATACATCAGGAATGTATCTACCCTCAAATGGTGGAATATTCAATTTTAGTTTAGGAATATGGTCATTATCTCGTACCTGAGGTGGTGGTGCAGGCCTACCATTACGAATATATACCTGAGGTCGACCTGCTCGTGGTGGTGCTAGTGCTGCTGGCTGCACATAGTTCTGATTTTGATCAACCTCATCCTCATAATAGTCCTCCACCTCTGCAGTAGCAGCAGGAGCTACAGAAGCATCAACAGCAGTACCAACGGCACCAGAATTTTGTCCTGGCTCAATAGGAATACGCTATGCTCGCCCTACTGTATCGCAGCGTGAAGCTAGTGGTGGGAGACGTTTGAGTAATTCATCGAACTTGGCGTCCAACTTGGTGTCAATTGTCTTCTCAATGTCATCCATCTTCTCCATTGCCTTTCCATAGCTAGCCAGCACGTCTTCCACCTATTGACCCAACATTTGATGAAACTTATCATGAAGCTCCTTGTTCGTCATGTTCTCCCAGTCAATCTCGTCGGCTTGTGGCCCTGCCATAGTTAGCAGCAATAGAAATAGACAAGAATATGATCCTACAGACTACTGGAAAATGGTGGTGGTGGGGTGTCACAAATCCGTCAAGCGAATCTCAAATTCTTACCAATTCTTACCCAATAGCAGGTAGTGATCGGTAACTGTTGTAGTCAAAACTCTGAAAGCTTGGATAGAGCGATTACCAGGGAGAGTCAAACATACGACGTAGATGTATGTGGAGCTGGGAAGGCTTATAATATGGTAGCAAAAAGGGTCAGCAATAATCAATTCAGAGATGCAAAGTTGAATAAACGCTCAATGAAGGTACTGTGCTGGTCCTAGGCTAGACCGTGCTAGAGACGCGAGCCTAGAACACTAACAAAATCACGACGCTGCACGTAAACAAGGGAGGAGCACGCTCTGATTTTTTTCCCCTTTTCACTTTTTTCGTACTTTTTTCCTCTCTTTTTTTGCTCCGCAACAAATTTTTTTCGAAAAAGTCTACAAATGGTCTCGAAACTGCCTAGCCAGAATTTTCTAGACTTGGTTTTTTTTGCACTTTTTTTTTGAAGCTGGAACTATTTTTCTACTGCGGGTAGCACGACAGTTCGGGAGTCCTACTCTGTTAGACTCGGAGTATGGCGTGATCACGAAATCCAAAACAGAGTAACAAAATACTGGACTCGGACTAGGACTGCTGGCGGAGATGAATCTAGTGGAACTCGGACTGGTGGCGGAGATGAATCTGGTGGAACTCGTACTGGTGGCGAATATATGTCGCAGGTGGACTCGGATTGGCGTGATGGCAGCGGATATGTGGTGGCGTATATGGACTCGGATTGGCGGTGAATATGTGGTGTTGGTATATGGCAGCGGCGATGAAGTTGGTGCGGTGATGGTATATGGCACCAGCAATGATGACGATGCGGTGGTTATATATGGCAGCGGCGACGTGACAACCTGTGAACAGAACTCGAAACTCTAAAGTACTAGACGCTAAGACCAGCAACTTGACACAACGATGCAACCCAAATTCAACAAAGCAAATACAGAAAAGATTATGCAAAGGCTCAGATTGGTTCAGATAGGATGAACTAACCCTATTTTTTGGCTTTTTCGTGGACTATAGGTATGAAGAAAAAGACTCGATCTAAACTATGAAAAACTATAAAATCTCACTGAGCAACCTGAAAATCTGATACCACTTGATAGAGGCAAAGGTGTCCCATCTTTCGATGAGATGGTGATTATCGTTTTGGAGGAGTAGACTTCGACTATCCAACTACGTACGTGCGAGGACGTCGCGCCTTAGCAATCGCTAAACCAACTCTGAGAGGTTATTGACCACACCGGAGCACGATCAACCTGACCACGAGGGTCTATTTCCTGCGAGCAAATGAAGAACAAGCAGGAAACTGATATTGCAATCTGGATATTGCGAATATAAGATGAAAGCTTTATTAATCAAGATGGGGTTCTGTGACATCTTTGTCTGGTCGTTGAACACAAATGAAGTACGCGAAGTTGCAGCTATGGCAAACTTTAATCTAAACAAAACCCAAAGTCTAAACGATGGCCTAAGGGCTATATATAAGGAGGAAGAGGGGGGAATTTCGTGGCCCCTTGTAGGAGGGGTCTGAAACCAACCCTAACTCTATCTTTCCCACATATACAGACTCTAAAAATAGCCTATACTTCTATATTTCAAAATTACATGGGCCTGGCCCAATAATAAGGTGACACAGCACCTATAATAGCCTCTAGATGAAATTAGTGAAGTGACATCTTGTATATTTCGTCCAAGCCTTCATGCACTCATTACGGTGGCTCCAAAGTCCTGAAATCATCACTTGAAACTTCGTTCTTGTTTCCCTATGCATGTCATCATCTCCATGCTTGTTCTTGCTCCTATGTTTGTCCTTCTCCAAGCTAGGCCCTTCATTTGTAAGCAAAACAAATGTATCCAATTTAGGCAACATCATATTCTCATGAACATTAGAACCATTACCAAGAAATGAGAGTACCTGGTAATTTAATTGGTGCACGAGCTCTAGTAATTGGTCCAGTGTGTATAGTAGCAGGGGTTGTGGGTGTAACAATGGTATTGATGTCCTCATCATTCGAGACGACGCTCAAGATCACATCCTTCCGAGCTACCATCTACGGCAAGATCACATCAGCATCGACACCATCACCAACAAGAACGTGAAGGTCAAGAGATCAACACCAACAAACGCTCAACGACTTCACCATCTCCCTTGGCATCTTCACCAAGCAATTTCAAGGCATCTTCGCCTTCGGATATTCGGTATCTTCGCCAACAAGCACCTAAAGACTATGCTCAAGAGAAGCTCCCCAAGCTCAAGTCCGCGACTTCCACGAGCTACTACGACCTCGACATTGACCACGAGATTCCTTTCTATGGGACTCTAGAACCAGAGGAGTATCTCAAGTGGGGCGCCTAATGGAGGACTACCTCAAGCTACATCAAGTCCCTCCCGAAGATCAAGTGAAGTGCGCCACAAGAAACTTCCACGACTACGCCTCGACATGGTGGCTTCACACACCTTCGGAAAACTACGACATGAGTTGGCCCAAGACGAAGAGAGCTTTGCGGCGAGAGTTCGTGCCTCCAACCTACACGGAACAACTTTGATGCTAATTGGAGAACACCATCCAAGGATCCAAGTCCATCGATGCATACTTCAAGGAGATGCAGAATGCCTTGCGTCGAGCCGGCGTGGATGACCCCATTTCGATGAAGTTCCACTTCATGATGGGATTGAACAACGACATCTCCAAGACTATATTCCTCGAGAACTACAAGTCCCTCGATGACTACTACATTGGTTCTCTCAAGGCGGAACAAGAACTCATGAAGGCCAAGGCTTCTCCACCCCACGCACACTTCACGGTGACCGAGCTCTACGACAAGCATGAGGCTAGTACCACCATGATGTCCAAGCCCGACGAGCTCCAAGACGATGCTCCCAAGTTCGACTTCACCACCATCCCTCTTTGTGGCATTGATGATGTCGAGTCTACGTCGACTCTTTTTCAAGATGGTGCGGCAACGAGTATGACTACGGAGACCTTCAAGAACCAAGCTTTGGAGGCATGCAACAAGGTGGCGAGCAAGGATGATGCTTCCATCTTAGGAGGCAAGAGTGATGATGTGCCATCTTCGGCCTTCATCCATGATGACAATGATGAGATTATTGAGCATGGGATTTTCCCTTCGGTCATGGAGGAGAGTGATGATGTGCCATCTTCGGCCTTCACCCACGGCGACGACAACGAGATGGTTGAGAATGGGATTGTCCCTTCGACCACGGCGATGTATGATGACTTGAGTGACTTGTGCCACCATAATGAGAGTGATAGTGACTTCACCACTAGCCCCACATATGACGAGTTGCCCCAATTCCCATGGTAGGAGAGCCACAACCCCCGCCACTTGAGTGAGAAGAGTGACTCCACCATACGTGAGATTGAGTGCACCTACTTTGAGGGAGTGAGTGAACCACCACATAGAGAGAGTGAGATAGTTGATAGGTCTCGTGAGAGCATTTGCATTTCTAACAACTTGACCTCTACCTCTATTGTGTCTTCTCATTTGGTGCTAGGTCTCATTTATGATGATGTGCCGATCCTCGACGACTTCGTCCTCCCTTTGGACACGACGATGGCCATGGTGGAATATGATGCACCCCCACATGGTTCCATCAAGATGAAGATGACCACCATTTGGTATTTACCACCTCACCTACACCACATGAGTGGAATGACAAAGGTAAGAAAGGTGACGGTGATGCTCTAGTCCCACTAGTGGACATTCTTGACATTGCTTGCTTGCATGATGTTGATCCACCTAGTACCATGCTTCATGCTAGTATGATTTCCCCATGTGATGATTTGCCCATTTATGATGAGTATGATAATTCTCATGTGGAGTCTATTAGTTGTGATGCCATGTTACATAGGATTTCTTGTGACAATTCCCTTGGTCACATCATGTTTGATAATCCGCTTGACTTGTCATATGCTATGCATGAGATCAACCACATGTCTTATTTGCAATCTCTTCATAGTGACTATGCATATGCCATTCAAATAAACCCAATTTGCACATATGGCATAGATGACAAGCCCATGGTTATTGGCATTTATTTTTCTTGTGATGATATTGATATGCTCCCTTTGCATCATTTATCTCATATACCATGCCATGACCACATACCTTCGGATATGCATTGTTTTGGATGTTGTCCATTTTCTCCATATGATGTTTCTGATATTTCTCATGAGGAGACCCCCATAGTTTCCTCATACATGTCAGGAGATTTTGATCCATCCCATCCATTGCATGATCCCAATAATTATGTGCACCATATGTTTCCCATGAATGAAAATGCTATTGATGTGCCATATAACTATATGCTCAATTTGCATCCCCATCATGTTATACATAACAACTATTCTTTCATGATGGATGACATGTTCTTATACCATTCATCAAATTTCTTTGAGCGATGATTATCTTGTGCTAACTCACACATGCACATACACATCATGATGGATGATGTGTACATTTACCACGCGCACAATTTCTTTGGTTTGTATCTCTTTTGTGTAGGTACCCATGAATACTTGTCAACCTCACAATCCCATGAGTTAACAAAACGAGCTCTAGAGAGCAATGATGACTTGGGATCACGTGGATTGTCTTTCCCACCATTCTCTTCGCGCAACTTCGCGCATTTCTTCTACATGTCCCTGACATGGTTATGGCTTATTGTCCATTATGTATCATTTGCCCATATTGCCATGTTCACTTTGCATGATATGTCCATTCCTATGCCTTTGCCATGCATTTGTGACCCATGCTTTGCTTTACACATATGCTTGATTCTCATACTTGTATGTCTATTTCCAAGCTTGGTGGAGATATCACTTGTTATTGCCATGTTAGCTTTGTGCCACATGCCTATGATTATCCTATGATCTTGCTTTGTGTTCGTGCTTGCGATATGTCATGTGCATTGTCTATATCTACTATTTTCTCACATGACATGATTGCCATGATTGACTCTAGTGGGTTGCATCTTTGCTCCACTAGTTTGCACGACTTGATCTCTATGCTTGCTCATGTTGCATCACCCATTATTCATACTTGCTCATTTCATGCGTATGATGACAACCATCTACATGCTTTGCACATGATTGATATTGCTTCTTATCATATATCTCCATGTGTTGCCTCTCTTATGCTAGATGACTTGCCAAGTATTGAGTGCAACAATGCTCTTAATCTTGCTCATGAGATTGCCCTCATAACATTCTCACATATATTTGGAGATTTTGACATATTCCTTGTGAAGCATACTTGTCTTACTTCTTTGCACCATTTACCTAGTGCCATGAATATTTCCATTGTTGCATCATACTATTCATGCACTTGCGATTCTAATGGTTATGTGCAAGAGAAGAGAACCATCATGATGGATGATGTGTTTATCTACCATGCGCATACACTTTTTGTTTTTGTTGTGTGCATGTGTAGGATACTTGGACTTTGTGTCGACTTCCACTTCACGTGAGTTGACTGATACGTCCATTTTGCATCATGCTTTTATGACAATATTTATTGCATTATGGGCTGTTATTTCACGTTATGTCACAATACTTATGGCTATTCTCTCTTATTTTACAAGGTTTACATGAAGAGGTAGAATGCCGGCAGCTGGAATTCTGGGCTGGAAAAGGAGCAAATATTGGAGGCCTATTCCACGCAACTCCAAAAGTCCTGAAACTCCACGGAACACCTTGAAATAAATAAAGAAAAATCATCGCCAAAGATGAAGGCCAGGGGGGCCCACACCCTGCTCACGAGGGTGCCCCCCTGGGCGCGCCCCTACCTCGTGGGCCCCCTGGTGGCTCTCCGACGCCCATCTTCTCCTATATGAAGTCTTTCGATGAGAAAAAAATAGGAAGGAACCTTTCGGGATGAGACTCCGCCGTCACGAGGCGGAACCTTGGCGGAACCAATCTAGGGCTCTGGCAGAGCTGTTCTACCGGGGACACTTCCCTCCGGGAGGGGGAAATCATCATCATCATCATCACCAACACTCCTCTCATCAGGAGAGGGCAATCTCCTTCAACATCTTCACCAGCACCATCTCATCTCCAAACCCTAGTTCATCTCTTGTATCCAATTCTTGTATCCAAGTCCGGGATTGGTGCTAGTAGGTTGCTAGTAGTGTTGATTACTCCTTGTAGTTGATGCTAGTTGGTTTATTTGGTGGAAGATCATATGTTCAGATCCTTTATGCATATTATTACCCCTCTGATTATGAACATGAATATGCTTTGTGAGTAATTACGTTTGTTCCTGAGGACAAGGGAGAAGTCTTGCTATTAGTAGTCATGTGAATTTGGTATTCGTTAGATATTTTGATGAGATGTATGTTGTCTAGCCTCTAGTGGTGTTATGTGAACGTCGACTACATAACACTTCACCATTATTTGGGCCTAGAGGAAGCCATTGGGAAGTAATAAGTAGATGATGGGTTGCTAGAGTGACAGAAGATTAAACCCTAGTTTATGCGTTGCTTCGTAAGGGGCTGATTTGGATCCATATGTTTCATGCTATGGTTAGGTTTACCTTAATACTTTTGTTGTAGTTGCGGATGCTTGCAATAGAGGTTAATCATAAGTGGGATGCTTGTCCAAGTAAGGGCAGTACCCAAGCACCGGTCCACCCACATATCAAATTATCAAAGTACCGAACGCGAATCATATGAGCGTGATGAAAACTATCTTGACGATATTCCCATGTGTCCTTGGGAGCGCTTTTCCTATCATAAGAGTTTGTCCAGGCTTGTCCTTTGCTACAAAAAGGATTGGGACACCTTGCTACACCTTATTTACTTTTGTTACTTGTTGCTCGTTACAATTTATCTTATCACAAAACTATCTGTTACCACTTATTTCAGTACTTGCAGAGAATACCTTGCTGAAAACCGCTTATCATTTCCTTCTGCTCCTTGTGGGGTTCGACATCTTACTTATCGAAAGGACTACGATAGATCCCCTATACTTGTGGGTCATCAAGACTCTTTTCTGGCGCCGTTGCCGAGGAGTGAAGCGCCTTTGGTAGGTGGAATTTGGTAAGGAAAAATTTATTTAGTGTAATGAAATTTTCTGTCACTTGTTACTATGGAAAGTAATTGTCTGAGGGGCTTGTTCGGGGTATCTTCACCCCGTCCAGTAGAGCAAAGAGTTTCTCCTCAACCTACTCAACCTACTGAACCTATTGAAAATAAAACTCCTTTTGAGATTCCTTCGGGTTTGATGGAAAAACTGCTAGCTAACACTTTTACAGGAGATGGAACAAAGCATCCTGATGAACATCTACGCTATGTGGATGATGTTTGTGGACTATTTAAGCTTGGAGGTATACCCGATGATGTTGTTAATAAGAAGGCTTTCCCTTTATCTTTAAAGGGAGATGCATTGACATGGTATAGGCTATGTGATGATACGAGATCCTGGAACTATAAAAGATTGAAGTTGGAATTTCATCAAAAGTATTACCCTATGCATCTTGTTCATC
>NC_041393.1:305446572-305456725 GCF_002162155.2 Triticum dicoccoides | reverse complement strand
ATGCCCCAATCATGAGCTCGCAAGAGAAGTGATTATGCAAAGTTTTTATGCTCGGCTTTCTGATAACAATCGCACCATGCTCGATACTTCTTGTGTTGGCTCTTTTATGATGAAGACTATTGAATTCAGATGGAATTTATTGGATAGAATTAAACGCAACTCTGAAGATTGGGACCTCGACGAAGGTAAGGAGTCAGGTATGACACCTAAGTTTGATTGTGTTAAATCTTTTATGGATACTGATATTTTCCGTAAGTTTAGCACTAAATATGGACTTGACTCTGAGATAGTAGCTTCTTTCTGTGAATCTTTTGCTACTTATGTTGATCTCCCCAAGGAGAAGTGGTTTAAATATCATCCTCCCATAGAAGTAAAAATAGCTACACCTATTAAAGTTGAAGAAAAAATTGTCACTTATAATGATCCTATTGTTCCCACTTCTTATGATGAGAAACCACCTTTCCCTGTTAGAATGAAGGATCATGTTAAAGCTTCAACTGTTGTTCGTAAAAGAAATATTAGAACTTATACACCTCCTGAGCAAGTCAAAGTAGAACCTAATATTGCTATTGTTAAAGATCTCTTGCCTGACAATATTGATGGGCATGTTATTCAATTTTGTGGTGAAACTGCCAGAATTGCTAAACCTTGTGATAAAGATAAACATAGACCTGTGGTAGGCGTGCCTGTTATTTCTGTTAAAATAGGAGATCATTGTTATCATGGCTTGTGTGATATGGGTGCTAGTGCTAGTGCTATACCCATTGACTTATACAGGGAAATTATTCATGATATTGCACCTGCTAAGTTAGAAGGTATTGATGTTACAATTAAACTTGCCAATAGAGATACTATTTCTCCAGTGGGAATTGTTAGAGATGTTGAAGTCTTGTGTGGGAAAACCAAATATCCCGCTGATTTTCTTGTTCTTGGTTCCCCACAAGATAGCTTTTGTCCCATTATATTTGGTAGACCCTTCTTGAATACTGTTAATGCTAAGATAGATTGCAAAAAGAATGTTGTTACTATTGGCTTGGATGATATGGTTCATGAGTTTAATTTCTCTAAATTCAGTAAACAACATCGTGAGGAAGAATCACCTAGTAAGGATGAAATTATTGGTCTTGCCTCCGTTGCCGTACCTCCTAGTGATCCTTTAGAACAATATTTGCTAGACCATGAAAATGATATGTTCATGAATGAAAGAAGGGAAATAGATGAAGTATTCTTTAAACAGGAACCTATTCTGCAACACAATTTTCATGTTGAAATCCTAGGGGATCCCCCTCCACCCAAGGGTGATCCCGTGTTTGAGCTTAAACCGTTGCCTGATAATCTTAAATATGCTTATCTTGATGAAAAGAAAATATATCTTGTCATTATTAGTGCTAACCTTTCAGAGCATGAAGAAGAAAGATTATTGAAAACTCTGAAGAAGCACTGTGCCGCTATTGGATATACTCTGGTTGATCTCAAGGGCATCAGTCCCACTCTATGCCAACATAAAATAAATTTGGAAGTGGATGCCAAACCAGTTTGTGATCCTCAACGATGTTTGAATCCTAAAATGAAAGAAGTGGTAAGAAAAGAAATACTCAAGCTTCTGGAGGCAAGTATAATTTATCCCATTGCTGATAGTCAGTGGGTAAGTCCTGTCCATTGTGTCCCTAAGAAGGGAGGTATCACTGTTCTCCCCAATGATAAAGATGAGTTGATTCCACAAAGAACTATCACAGGTTATAGGATGGTAATTGATTTCCGTAAGTTAAATAAGGCTACTAAGAAAGATCATTACCCCTTACCTTTTATCGATCAAATGCTAGAAAGATTATGCAAACACACACACTATTGCTTTCTAGATGGTTATTCTGGTTTCTCTCAAATACATGTGTCAGCTAAAGATCAATCAAAGACTACTTTTACATTCCCTTTTGGTACTTTTGCTTATAGACGTATGCCTTTTGGTTTATGTAATGCACCTGCTACCTTTCAAAGATGCATGATGGCTATCTCTGACTTTTGTGGAAAAAATTGTGAGGTTTTCATGGACGATTTTTCCGTCTATGGTTCCTCTTTTGATGATTGCTTAAGCAATCTTGATCGAGTTTTGCAGAGATGTGAAGAAACTAATCTTGTCTTGAATTGGGAAAAGTGCCACTTTATGGTTAATGAAGGTATTGTCTTGGGGCACAAGGTTTCTGAAAGAGGTATTGAAGTTGATAAGGCCAAGGTTGATGCTATTGAGAAGATGCCATGTCCCAAGGACATCAAAGGTATAAGAAGTTTCCTTGGTCACGGTAGATTTTATAGGAGGTTCATTAAGGACTTCTCAAAAATCTCTCGGCCTCTGACTAATTACAAAAAGATGTACCATTTGTCTTTGATGATGATTGTGTAGAAGCATTCGAAATACTTCAGAAAGCATTAGTCTCTGCACCTGTTGTTCAGCCACCTGATTGGAATTTACCCTTTGAAATTATGTGAGATGCTAGTGATTATGTTGTAGGTGCTGTTCTAGGGCAAAGAGTTGATAAGAAATTAAATGTTATCCATTATGCTAGTAAGACTCTAGACAGTGCTCAAAGAAATTATGCTACTACCGAAAAAGAACTTTTAGCAGTTGTGTTTGCTTGTGATAAGTTTAGACCTTATATTGTTGATTCTAAAGTAACTATTCACACTGATCATGCTGCTATTAAATATCTTATGGAAAAGAAGGATGCAAAACCTAGACTTATTAGATGGGTTCTCCTGCTTTAAGAATTTGATTTGCATATTGTTGATAGAAAAGGAGCTGAGAACCCCGTTGCAGATAACTTATCTAGGTTAGAGAATGTTCTTGATGACCCACTACCTATTGATGATAGCTTTCCTGATGAACAATTAAGTGTCATAAGCACTTCTCGTAGCACTCCATGGTATGCTGATTATGCTAATTATATTGTCGCTAAATTTATACCACCTAGCTTCACATACCAACAAAAGAAAAAGTTTTTCTATGACTTGCGACATTACTTTTGGGATGACCCACATCTTTATAAAGAAGGAGTAGATGGTGTCATTAGACTTTGTGTACCTGAGCATGAACAGGAACAGATCCTACGCAAGTGTCACTCCGAAGCTTATGGAGGACACCATGCTGGAGATAGAACTGCACATAAGGTATTGCAATCTGGTTTTTATTAGCCTACTCTCTTCAAGGATGCCTGTAAGTTTGTTTTGTCTTGCTATGAATGTGAAAGAATTGGTAACATTAGTAGACGTCAAGAAATGCCTATGAATTATTCACTTGTTATTGAACCATTTGATGTTTGGGGCTTTGATTATATGGGACCTTTTCCTGCCTCTAATGGATACACTCATATTATAGTTGCTGTTGACTACGTTACTAAGTGGGTAGAAGCTATTCCAACTAGTAGTGCTGATCATAACACTTCTATAAAATGCTTAAGGAAGTTATTTTTCTGAGGTTTGGAGTCCCTAGATATTTAATGACTGATGGTGGTTCACACTTTATTCATGGTGCTTTCCGTAAGATGCTTGCTAAATATGACGTTAATCATAGGATTGCATCTCCTTATCACCCGGAGTCTAGTGGTCAAGTAGAATTGAGCAATAGAGAGCTCAAATTAATTTTGCAAAAGACTGTCAGTAGGTCTAGAAAGAATTGGTCCAAGAAACTTGTTGATTCATTATGAGCCTATAGAACTGCATATAAAAATCCTATGGGTATGTCTCCGTATAAAATGGTTTATGGAAAAGCTTGTCACTTACCCCTCGAACTAGAACACAAGGCATATTGGGCTATTAAAGAGCTCAACTATGATTTCAAACTTGCCGGTGAGAAGAGGTTATTTGATATTAGCTCACTTGATGAATGGAGAGCCCAAGCTTATGAAAATGCCAAGTTGTTTAAAGAAAAGGTTAAAAGATGGCAAGACAAAAGGATACAAAAGCGTGAGTTTAATGTAGGTGATTATGTATTGCTATACAACTCTCGTTTAAGATTTTTTGCAGGAAAACTTCTCTCTAAATGGGAAGGTCCCTATATTATCGAGGAGGTCTATAGTTCCGGTGCCATAAAAATCAACAACTTTGCGGGCACAAATCCGAAGGTGGTAAACGGTCAAAGAATCAAACACTATACCTCAGGTAATCCTATAAATGTTGAAACTAATATTATTGAAACCGTAACCCCGGAGGAATACATAAGGGACACTTTCCAGAATGTTCCAGACTCCGAAAAGGAATAGGTATGTGGTACAGTAAGTAAACCGACTCCAAAACAATTTTTAAGGCAATATTTCTCTGTTTTGGAATATTTAGAAAAATAGAAAAATAAGTAGCAGTGCGGGGAGGACACGAGGCCTTCACGAGGGTGGAGGGCGCGCCCTACCCCCCTGGGCGCGCCCCCTACCTCGTGAGCACCTCGTGTGCCCTCCGGACTCTGTTTCCTTGCACGATACGTATTTTGGTCAGTAAAAATTCATTATATATACTCCCGAAGGTTTTGAATCTCGTATCACGCAAATATCCTTTGTTTTCGTTTCGAGCTGTTGCTGTTGCAGATTAAAGCAAGATGTCTTCTCAAGAATCAGTCGGAGAGAGCCGGGTATCTAACCCGGCACCGGAACCAAGGGCAAACAGCGACGCTGACCACTTTGGGCCGGCAACGGAGGAAGATATGGAGGCTGACCTGATGAGAGTAGATGCCACGGAAGATCAAGAAGTCACCTCTCGCCTCCGAGCTGGGTTTATGATGGGGGAACTACAGAGCTCAGCTATTCCAAACTCGGTTATCCCTTCCAATTTTAAATTTCTTTCCTATGAAAATATGAGGAGGAGTGTCTCTTGTTCTCCCGCAGCTATGCAACACCCTTGGGTGCAAGGAGCTTTAGCCGTTACAGGAAAGCTTTGCAAGGAAATAATGGACCTCAAGCAGCAAGTCAATAAGCTCGAGGAGCAGAACCGTATTCTGAGGGGAATCATCGCCAAGAATATTACGCCAATAACAAAGAAGGAGAAATAATCACATGGGTATGGGCACTCCCCTTGGCAACTGCCAAGCTTGGGGGAGGTGCCTTGGTATCGTATCACCATCACAACTCATATCCTTACCGTATTTCTTAGTTCGATCATATTAGTAGTATCTTGATTTAGTAGAATTAAGTCATGGCATGATCTAGTTTTGAGTTTTGCTTTATGATCCTTCTTTGTAATCGAGTCCGTGAGCTATATAATAAAGATTAGTGTTGAGTCAAGGGCTTGATTGTTTTGCCATGATCTTGGGTGATTAGAAGAAAAAGAATAAAAAGAATCAAAGAGTTCATATTGATCTTAGTGAAAGTAATGACTCCACATTGAGAGAGTATGATGATTAAAGGTTGTTGGGAGTTGGCAAATATAGCTTTGGTCATCGTTGCAATTAATAGGAAGTAATAAGGAAAGAGAGGTTTCACATATAGATATATTATCATTGACATCTTTTATGATTGGGAGCACTCGTTAAAATATGACATGCTAAAGAGTTGAGGTTGGACAAGGAAGACAACATAATGAATTATGTTTTCTTACATCCGAGATAAAGTATGTTGTCATGGATCCTCTACTATGTTGAGCTTGCCTTTCCCCCTCTTGCTAGCCAAATTCTTAGCACCAAGTAGAAATACCACTTGTGCTTCCAAATACCCTTAAACCAGTTTTGCCATGAGAGTCCACTATATCTACCTATGGATTGAGTAAGATCCTTAAAGTAAGTTGTCATCGGTGCAAGCTACAAAAATTGCTCTCTAAATATGCATGACTTATTAGTGCAGAGAAATAAGCTTTGTACGAACTTGTTGTGGACGCAATAAAAGCGACGGACTGCATAATAAAGGTTCACATGCAAGGGGCAATATAAAGTGACGTTCTTTTGCATTAAGATTTTGTGTATCAACCCTAAACGCGCATGACAACCTCTGCTTCCCTCTGTGAAGGGCCTATCTTTTATTTATTATCCTCTACCTTATACAAGAGTCACGGTGATCTTCACCTTTCCTTTTTCATTTTATCCTTTGGCAAGCTCAGCATGTTGGAAAGAGTATGATATATATATCTAATTGGATGTAGGGGAGCATGAATTATTATTGTTGACATTACCCTTGAGGTAAAGGTTGTGGGGCAAGACTATAAGCCCCTATCTTTCTCTGTGTCCGATTAAAACTCCGTAACCACAAATATCGCGTGAGTGCTAGCAATTATGAAGGACTAAGTGATAGTTGAGTATGTGGACTTGCTTTTAAGCTCTGACATAGACTCTTTCCGATGTTATGATAAATTGCAATTGCTTCAATGACTGAGATTATAATTGTTAGTGCCTAATAAGGTTTTTGATTCATGCTTTGGCTTTGTGAAAAGATCATCACTTGAACATAAGTAATCATATGACAAAATCTATATATGTTGTTGTTATGAAATAATCATGATGCCTTCATGTCTGTATTTTATTTTTATCGACGCCTCTACCTCTAAACATGAGGACATATTTATTGTTATCGGCTTTTCGCTTGAGGACAAGCGAGGTCTAAGCTTGGGGGAGTTGATACGTCCATTTTGCATCATGCTTTTATGACAATATTTATTGCATTATGGGTTGTTATTTCACGTTATGTCACAATACTTATGGCTATTCTCTCTTATTTTACAAGGTTTACATGAAGAGGGAGAATGCCGGCAGCTGGAATTCTGGGCTGGGAAAGGAGAAAATATTGGAGGCCTATTCCACGCAACTCCAAAAGTCCTGAAACTCCACGGAACACCTTGAAATAAATAAAGAAAAATCATCACCAAAGATGAAGGCCAGGGGGCCCACACCCTGCTCATGAGGGTGGGGGGCGCCCCCCCCCCCCCTGGGCGCGCCCCCCTTCCTCGTGGGCCCCCTGGTGGCTCTTTGACGCCCATCTTCTCCTATATGAAGTCTTTCGATGAGAAAAAAATAGGAAGGAACCTTTCGGGATGAGACTCCGCTGCCACGAGGTGGAACCATGGCAGAACCAATCTTAGGCTCTGGCAGAGCTGTTCTGCCGGGGACACTTCCCTCTGGGAGGGGGAAATCATCATCATCATCATCACCAACGCTCCTCTCATTGGGAGAGGGCAATCTCCACCAACATCTTCACCAGCACCATCTCATCTCCAAACCCTAGTTCATCTCTTGTATCCAATTCTTGTATCCAAGTCCGGAATTGGTGCTAGTAGGTTGCTAGTAGTGTTGATTACTCCTTGTAGTTGATGCTAGTTGGTTTATTTGGTGGAAGATCATATGTTCAGATCCTTTATGCATATTATTACCCCTCTGATTATGAACATGAATATGCTTTGTGAGTAATTACGTTTGTTCTTGAGGACAAGGGAGAAGTCTTGCTATTAGTAGTCATGTGAATTTGGTATTCGTTCGATATTTTGATGAGATGTATGTTGTCTAGCCTCTAGTGGTGTTATGTGAACGTCGACTACATAACACTTCACCATTATTTGGGCCTAGAGGAAGGCATTGGGAAGTAATAAGTAGATGATGGGTTGCTAGAGTGACAGAAGCTTAAACCCTAGTTTATGTGTTGCTTTGTAAGGGGCTGATTTGGATCCATATGTTTCATGCTATGGTTAGGTTTACCTTAATACTTTTGTAGTAGTTGCGGATGCTTGCAATAGAGGTTAATCATAAGTGGGATGCTTGTCCAAGTAAGGGCAGTACCCAAGTACCGGTCCACCCACATATCAAATTATCAAAGTACCGAACGCGAATCATATGAGCGTGATGAAAACTAGCTTGACGATATTCCCATGTGTCCTCGGGAGCGCTTTTCCTATCATAAGAGTTTGTCCAGGCTTGTCCTTTGCTACAAAAAGGATTGGGCCACCTTGCTGCACCTTATTTACTTTTGTTACTTGTTGCTCGTTACAGTTTATCTTATCACAAAACTATCTGTTACCAGATATTTTAGTACTTGCAGAGAATACCTTGCTGAAAACCGCTTATCATTTCCTTTTGCTCCTCGTTGGGTTCGACACTCTTTACTTATCGAAAGGACTATGATAGATCCCCTATACTTGTGGGTCATCATTGACCATTCGAGCTCTTGAGAGAGAGCCTCATACATTCTACCACGACTCGCTTCTACACCAAATTTCCTACCACTTCGGCATTGTGAAGAATGCACAAGGACACGCTTTCAAGGTGACATCCTTCTTGAGCTTGGATATTGTGGATCATACTTCATCTGTTGCTTGCTCCTTTTGCACGCATGTCCACGATATTGCTTTCACCCATGATTGCCACATTTCCATGCCTCATGACATATATAACTTGTGTGTTGCATCCAATTCTTGGACTACTTGCTATTATCATATGGTTGGTTGCACCAATATCATTTCTTCACATATGCCATGTCCCATTGCTTGTCACATGCTTGACTTGATTTCCTCACACATGATGAACTATTGCTCTTTCTATTGTGTTGAGTGCCACACTATATTCACTACACCCTATGCATGTTATGCTTGGATTGTCTTACTCTTGACCCGTGTGTTTAGACATCTCATCTTCTTCGGTGTTGTGAATGATTCTTACGCCTACCATAGATCTTTCATTGAGCATCTTGTGAATGCTTTCCATGACCATGAGGTAGATGCTTATTCTCTTCTCACACATATTTGCATCAACACCTCAAATTTGCATACTTGTCCCCATGATATTTTTGCTTGTGCCCGATGGATATGCTTACATACCATGTCACAATCCTTTGTCACACCCTATGCTATGCTTGATGACAACACTTGTTTGGTGAATCACCTCTTGAATGCTTGGTTTTACACTAACGTTAACCACATTTGTTTTTCCAAGTGTTTGTTGTCCTTGATCATTTTGAAGGAATCACAAGACGGTGCGACATCGGAGAGTGCCCATTGCGCACTTGAAGATGACGAGTACTTGGTGAACGTCCACTTCTTCACGGCAAAGCCATCATATCTTTCCCATGGTGATTTGGTTTTTGATCCGAGGTCGGATCTTTCCCAAGGGGGAGGGGATGATGTGGAGCATCCTACGGACATCACCATGTCAAGATTTCGTTTGGCAAGTGACACATGCGGCCTCTACTTCTCATACATAAAGGTGAATCTTCTCCTTGACACGTGTTCACTTGACGCCTTCGACGATGGTATACTACTTGACTCTCCACTTGTGTGCATGCATACGTATTGCCGGAGCTTCACTGTGACACCCGAGTAATCAAGATACAGTAACTCTCTGGTAATGATGCCACGTCACCTCGATTACTGTTGATAATCTCGCGTTGGTTCAGAACCGATCCAAATTCAAAATTTGAATTAAAGTCGAAACAATTAAAGTTTTCAAAAGTCAAAACTAAATTGTTCCTAACGTTTCAAATAACCCATAATAAATGTTGGTGAAGAAATCATCTTCTAATAAAATACTTAAATGCACTAAATAAACTAAAACAACAATAAAACAATTATCTAAAATGCTTTTAAAATAATAAGCACATGCAAAACACTTTATTTAAAGTGCCAGAATATTTGGGGCTGTGACCTATTTAATAACACCAAATTAGTTGTTGCTTTAAAATTTTATAAAACTAAAAGAAAATAAAACAGAACAAACAAAAAAGAAAAAGGAAAAGAGGGACCCCCCCACTGGGCCACGTCCCAGCTGTCCTCTGCACCCACCAGGCCGGTCCAATCGGCCCAGCCGCCCCCACGTGCGCCCAACCGCCCCACTCGGTCGCCTTCAACCTCGCTACAGGGGAAGCCGACTGAGGCGCGCCCGTTGGTCGTCCCCGACCACCTCGCCATTCCCGCCGGGGGAAGATAAGGACGCCACCCCCTGCAGCCCCCTCGGCCTCCTCGCCTCCCCTCCACTTGCATCTCCCACTTCTTCCCCACACTCTCCCCTCTTACCGATCTGGAGGAGACCACCGTCACCACCGTCGCATCGATCCCGCGGCCACCGGCCGTCTCTCGCCTCGCCGAATTGACCTCGATCTTCGCCGCCGTCTCTTACGCCCTTCGATGCCACTAGACTGAGCCGGGAGCCACCGCGTCGAGCCCCGCACCACCTTCTTCTTCCTCGGCACCTTCGAGCTTCGCCGTC